>NC_053494.1:211413593-211713593 GCF_905171775.1 Rana temporaria
AGGGGTCCGGAGGTCCCCATGGCCCCGGATGGCAACCCCCCTTTTTTTTATTATTTTTTATAAAAAAAATATTTATTTTTTATATATTTATTTATTTATTTATATTAAAGGGCCCAGAGGTCCCCAGGGGCCTGGATGTCCCCAGGGCCCCGGATGGCAACCCCCCTCTTTTTTATTAAAAAATAAAAAATTTCTCTATATATTTTTTATTAAAGGGCCCAGAGGTCCCCAGGGTCCCGGATGGCTACCCCCCTTTTTTTGCAATTTATTTTTTATATATATATTTTTCTTTATTTTTTTTTTTTTTTGTCCCCCCCGCTCAATTTTCTCGCTGCTTTTCTATTTGTAGGTAGAAGATCTGAACATGGACAACGCTAAGCTCCTCTTGCAGATTGACAATGCCAGATTGGCAGCGGATGACTTCAAAGTAAAGTGGGTATTATGTAACTAATATATATTATTTATTATATTACCTATATATATATATACATAAAATATACTTCGCTCCCCAATTTTGAAGGTAAAGCTTATTGCTTGTTTATGAACCGATTTCACTATAATAAAGTGTTGTCCCATTTCCTATGGCAGCTCCCTCCTGATATACCGTATTTATCGGGGTATTGCGCGCTCCGGCGTATAGCGCGCACCCCTAAAGTGGACCCGCAATTCCTGTAAAAAAAAGATTTTAGTACTTACAGTTTTGGTGTCTTGCGCGGCGTCCATCGGCGGCCTCGTCGGGTCCGGCGTCCGTCTGCGGCTTCGGTGGTGTCCTCCTCGTCGGGTCCGACGTCCTTCTGCGGTGTCCTCCCCGCTCGATCCCCACTTCCCGCGCTGAGTTTGAACTACTGCGCCGGCATATACCGAGCGCAGTACACTCGTGTATAGTCGGGCAGGCTCGGCACCTCTCGCGGTCACGTCCTGTGCGTCCTGTACGCCCAGGACGTGACTGCGAGAGAAGCCAAGCCTGCCCGACTATACACGAGTGTACTGCGCTCGGTATATGCCGGCGCAGTAGTTCAAACTCAGCGCGGGAAGCAGGTATCGGCGTATATCGCGCATTTACGATTTTGCCCTGAATTTCAGGGCAAAAAAGTGCGCGGTATACGCCGATAAATACGGTAAGTACAGTGGAACCTCAGTTCGGTTGCGAGCAACTTTTTTTTTTAATTCTGGCTCGGTTTGCGAGTGTTGTCTCACAAGACGAGCAGAATTCAAGCTAAATAGGCCTGCAGTACGTCATTTGGCCTGATGTACGGGGGTGCAGAAGCCGAGCAGAGCCGAAAACAAGCCTGCAGTACCTTATTTGGCCTGAGGTACGTGGGCGCAGGAATTGTTTCCTGCGCCCCCGTACCTCAGGCCAAATAAGGTACTGCAGGCTTGTTTTCGGCTCTGCTCGGCTTCTGCACCCCCGTACATCAGGCCAAATGACGTACTGCAGGCCTATTTAGCTTGAATTCTGCTCGTCTTGTGAGACAACACTCGCAAACCGAGCCAGAATTAAAAAAAAAAGTTCCGAAAAGGGCCGAGGACACTTTGGCTTGTGCCAAAGTGTCCTCGGCCCTTTTCGGAAGTTTTCGGCACTCTCTGGCGCCCCCCCCCCCAACCTCAGGCCGCATTTGGTATTGCATCCCATTGAAGTCAATGCGGAACTAATTATTTTAGAGTATTTTGGATTACGAGCATTCTCCTGGAACGGATTATGCTCGTAATTCAAGGAACTGTATACAGATGTCAAATTTGATATTTAACACCCCCCCTCCCCAGTCATATAGAGGGCACAGTTCACCATGAGCCTCCCTTATATATCAATGCCATCTGACTGCAGGTTGGAAGCAGAACAAGCCATATGTGACGGGGTGCAGAAGGACACACAGGGCCTCCGCAAGATGATAGATGACACCAATTTCCAACGGATGAAGCTGGAGGCTGAGGTGGAGGCACTGCGGGAGGAGCTGGCCCACCTTACTCGGGATCACAAGGAGGTGAGAAAAAATAAATAAAGTTTCTCAAATTCCCCCCCCCCCCCAAAAGAACCATTAATATAGACGTATGACAAAGGAATTCCAGAGAACTCTGGGGTAACCCAAAGCGACAGTAAAGTCTAAAGCAACCCATAGATGATTCCATTTTCTTTCCATTCGCCATGGTTGGACGAAAAGAAAATCATCTGATTCCCCCATCAACACTGTGTTGATGAGGGAATCAAACAATTTTCTTTCTCCTTCCACCTCCCGCGGCACTATTGTGTCCTGCCAGCAGGGGGGGGGGGGGCACTGGGAGCCTTCCCGGTGTTCTGTTGAAAAGTGCCCCCCCATCGAATAGTGCCCGTGACGAACATCATAGCACAACAGCTGATTTGCCTTTCAACTGGGCTGAAGTAACCAAGACGCATTTGCACATCGTAGGAGGTATCTCTCAATGGGAGATACCATTTCAAAGGCACAGTTTAAACCTATACAAACAGCGGGGGGAGACAGTAGTTACCCAGATTGTGCATCCCTGCTGCTGGAGGGCGGCTAGTGATGAGGAACCCCCCCCCCCCGTTGTTTGTATAGGTTTCAATTGTGCTCGTGAAATGGTATCTCCCATCGAGAGATACCTCCTACGATGTGCGTTTGCGCCCCTAGTCACGTCACTTCGGCTGAGCGGCAACTCAGCTGGAGTGCGGCTCCGTCCTGCGCATTCGATGGGGGTCACTTCTCGACAGAACACTGGCCAGCAGAACACAATGATTACCGCTAGCAGCTATAGCTAATCAAATAGAAAAAATCTGACAGGCTGGTTGTATTGTCAGTGGATTGACTTGGATACAATCAGCCCTCGTTAGGCCCCAAAACAGGCTATTGGACCTAACAGCAGAGCTCCATCCAGCAGCATCTCCCTAGGCCTCAGCCCAGGGGAAGAGAGCGAGCGCATGGCCTGTCCCGGATATTTATACCCTCCCCCAGCATGCACCAGTGACTTAAACCTCCTACTGGATTGGCTGAAGGAAATATAAATATTGATCACTTAATTTTGTTTGTGACGTCTCATATTATGCACAATGATACCAGTGACATCTACTGGCGTCAGTGAGAAATTACAAGCCAACATAAGCTTAGGGCAGGGGTGCCCAACCTTTTGAAGAGCAAGGGCCACTTAAGCGACTAGGTAACCGGTCAAGGGCCACAATGAGCAAAGCGGTTGGATGGCAGCCCACTCGACTCTATAGCGCCCGCTCTACTCTCAGCACACCAAACTCGCAGGTCATAGAAGTCAATGGCTCAGTGCAGGTAACAAACAGGTGCACTTCTCTGCACCTGTGAATCAGTTTGAAAGCAGCCCTGTAACCACTGCAGAACAGATATGCCCATATATAGACTGTGGGGCAGATCCACAAAAGAATTACGCCGGCGTATCTATTGATACGCTGCGTAATTTTAAAGTTCCCGCGTCGTATCTTTGTTTTGTATCTACAAAACAAGATACGACGGCATCTGGGATCGATCCGACAGGCATACGTCTTAGTACGCAGTCGGATCTTAGGTGCATTTTTTCCGCCGGCCGCTAGGTGGCGTTTCCGTCGAATTCCGCGTCGAGTATGCAAATTAGCTAGTTACGGCGATCCACGAACGTACGTCCGGCCGGCGCATTTTTTTACGTCGTTTGCGTTCGGCTTTTTCCGGCGTATAGTTAAAGCTGCTATATAGTGGCGTACTCAATGTTAAGTATGGCCGTCGTTCCCGCGTCTAAATTTGAATTTTTTTTACGTTTGCGTAAGTCGTTCGCGAATAGGGATTTGCGTAGAATGATGTCACCGTCGGAAGGATTGGCTTGTTCCGGTTTAGTTTCGAGCATGCGCACTGGGATACCCCCACGGACGGCGCATGCGCCGTTCCAAAAAAACGTTGTTTACGTCGGGTCACGACGTATTTACATAAAACACGCCCCAATCACAGCCATTTGAATTCCGCGCCCTTACGCCGCCAAAGATACACTATGCGGCCGTAACTTACGGCGCAAATTCTTTGAGGATTTGAAAAAAAAAATAAGCTACGGCGGCGTAGTGTATCTTAGATATGCTGCGCCCGGCGGAGAGAAGCGCCGAGGTACGTGGATCTGCCCCTGTGATTTTAGTAATAAACTTACCTTTACTAACAGTATTCTATTCTATTTTGTTTCATCCCAGAGCAGGAGGGCGTGGGCCACATCGGAGGGCTCCGGGGGCCACATGTGGCCCCCGGGCCACTGGTTGGGCACCCCTGGCTTAGGGGAAAACCAGGTGAAAAACGATACAATCACCCTGAGCTCACTACAGCCCAGCAAAAAACTAAATTGACACGGTAGCTCCTTTTTAGGACAGGGGAGCTCCACACACAGACAAACAAACAGCTATTTCTTCAGGATAACAAAAGGTAGGAATCTGCAATAAAGTTTAGGATCACCCAGGGGAAATGATTTTACTCAACAATATTTTCAATATTTGTAAATTTGTCGCTTTCATTAACCACTTGGGATCCGCGCTATGGACGAAAGACTTCCACAGCGCGGCTCTCAAGTGCCAAGTGGACGTCTCTTTGGACGTCCTATTGTTGTCATTCCCCGTGCGCGCCGCTGGGGGCGCGGAGCGGGGAAACAACGTGCCCGGTGCATCGCTCGGGAGCCGATGCGTGTGCCTGGCGGCCGTGATGTCCGCCAGACACCCGCGATTGTCGGTGACACAGCAGGTGACAGCAGGGACGTGGAGCTCTGTGTGTAATGATGGGGTGTAAACACAGAGCTCCACGTGCTGTCAGAGGAGAGGAGACCGATCTGTGTCCCTTGTACATAGAGACACAGCATCGGTCACCTCCCCCAGTCACCCCCCACACAGTAAGAACACACCCAGGATACACATTTAACCCCTTCCTCGCCCCCTGGTGTTAACCCCTTCACTGCCAGTCACATTTATACAGTGATTAGTGCATTTTTATAGCACTGATCGCTGTATAAATGTGAATGGTCCCAAAATTGTGTCAAAAGTGTCCGATACGTCCGCCGCAATATCGCAGGCCTGACAAAAAAATCACAGATCGCCGCCATTACTAGTAAAAAAAAAAAAAAAATCATAAATCTATCCCCTATTTTGTAGGCGCTATAACTTTTGCGCAAACCAATCAATAAACGCTTATTGCGATTTTTTTTTAACAAAAATATGTAGAAGAATACGTATCGGCCTAAACCGAGGGAAATTGTAATTTAAAAAAAAAAAATTGGGATATTATTATAACAAAAAGTAAAAAATATTGGCCCAGATTCAGTAAGAATCTGCGCCTTTCTTACGCAGGCACAGGGCAGCGTTTTTGCCCTGCGCCCGCGCAAATTTTCTGCGCTGCCCGCGATTCACGGAGCAGTAGCTCCGTAAATTGCGGGGGCGCTGTGTTAACTTGCCCTACGTAAGGGCGCCTAATGTAAATGATTCCGCCGGGGGCGGGAATCATTTAAATTAGGCGCGCTCCCGCGCCGAGCGTAGAGCGCATGCTCCGTCGGGAAACTTTCCCGACGTGCATTGCGGCAAATGACGTCGCAAGGACGTCATTTGCTTCAAAGTGAACGTGAATGGCGTCCAGCGCCATTCACGAAATAACTTACGCAAACGACGTAAAATTTGAACGTCGCAACACGGGAATGTGGCTATCCTATAGCATTGGCTGCGCGTGCTATTAGGATGTGTAACGTTACGCGAAACCCGACGTACGCAAACTATGTCATTTGCGTACGCAGGGCTCGCGCAACGTTGTGAATCGGTGTTAGTATGCAATTTGCATACTATACACAGATCACAATGGGAGCGCCCCCTAGCGGCCAACGCAAGAATGCAGCCTAAAATCTGCGTGGCATAAGAGCCTTATGCCACGCAGATTTTAGGCTGCAGTCGGCGTAACGAGGTTCCTGAATCAGGAGCATTCGCTACGCCGGAGCAAGTAAGCAATTGCGCTGTGTAACCTATGGTTACACGGGCGCAATTGCTTCTTGAATCTGGCCCATTGTGTTTTTTTTTCAAAATGTTCTGTTTTTTTTATGTTTATAGCGCAAAAAATAAAAATCGCAGAGATGATCAAATACCACCAAAAGAAAGCTCTATTTGTGGGAAAAAAAATATAAAAATATCATTTGGGTACAGTGTTGTATGATTGTGCAATTGTCATTCAAAATGCGTCAGCGCTGAAAGCTGAAAATTGGTCTGGGCACGAAGGGGGTTTAAGTGCCCAGTAATTAAGTGGTTAAAGAGTCGTTTTTAATGAAAGCGGCAGATTTACAAATATTGAAAATTACTTTTTATATGTTAAAGTTTATATGAGATTTTAGCGATCGGGTTTCCCATCTACTTTACTAGAGTCGGACGGTGTTCATTGATAATCTATTTACCTATGTATGTATATAATAGAAGATGTGGCTCTGCTGGGATTAGCGGGGTTAATGATCCGTATAAAGGACTCTTTTTTCTCACAATGTTTATTTAAGAGGTGTACAGACTTCTTCATCCGGACTAACCCATTACTGTTTATTTCCCTCTTCTGTTACATCAAACCTTCAGGAAATGGTGACATGGAATGACAGGACGATAAATGATTGCCTTACAATTCTTATTAATCGGGGTCAACTGGTTCATAGAATCAGTTACGCATAGCTAGCCCTAAGATCCGACAAGTGTAATTGAATTACACCGTCGGATCCTAGGATGCAGTACTTCGGCCGCCGCTGGGGGGAGTTCGCGTCGTAAACCAGCGTTGGGTATGCAAATTAGCAGTTACGGCGATCCACAAAGGTTTTTCCCGTCGTTACGTCGTCGCAAGTTTTAGATTCCCGTCGCAAAGATAGGGCTGCTTTAACATGGTGTAAAATTACAAGTATGCCCGTCTTTCCCGCGTCGATTTTGAATTTTTTTGTTTTCCCGGCGTAAGTACATTACGCACGTCGCGATTCTCAACACGTTGGCGCGTCGTAATTTCGCGCAAAGCACGTCGGGAAACTTGCGAACGGAGCAAGCGCAGTACGTCCGGCGCGGGAGCGCGCCTAAATTAAATGGTACCCGCCCCATTTGAATTGGGCCGCCTTGCGCCGGACGTGTTTACGATACACCGCCGCAAGTTTCCAGGAAAGTGCTTTGTGGATCGGGCACTTAGACTGAAAACTTGCGGCGGTGTAATGTAAACGGGTTACGTTACGCTGTGCCGCAGGTACGAGAATCTGGCCCAATGTCACTATGTCATTAGTTGGGGCTGGTAGGACCACTGGCTCTGTGATGGGGGGGGCTTAAGATGTGATGGGAGGATTTATGTATAGGGAGCCCCTGATGTATAAGGGCAATTCTCTGATGGGAAAAGGGGCTCTCATGTATGGGGGGGGGCACTAATATATGGGGGGTTCTGATGTGATAGGGCGACTCTGAGGTGAATGGGGAATGCTAATGGAATGGGGAACTTCTGATATGATGAAGGGATGCTGATGTGATGGGAGGACCTCTGATATAATGGGGGGCTCTGGTATGATGGAGGCCTTTGATATGATGGGGTAGCTTCTGGTTTGCTGGTGGGACCTCTGATGTGATGTGGAGACGTCTGATGAGATGGGAGACCTCTGATGTAATGGAGGGTCATCTGATGTGATGTGGAGACCTCTGATGTAATGGGGAAACCTCTGATGTAAGGTGGAGACCTCTCATGTAATGGGGAAACCTCTGATGTAAGGTGGAGACCTCTGATATGATGGGAAGACCTCTGATATGATGGGGAGACCTCTGATATGATGGGGAGACCTGTGATGTTATGGGGAGACCTGTGATGTGATGGGGAGACCTGTGATGTGATGGTGAGACCTCTGATGAGATGGGGAGACCTCTGATGAGATGGGGAGACCTCTGATGTGATGGTGAGACCTCTGATGAGATGGGGGACCTCTGATGTGATGGGGAGACATGTGATGGGAGACCTCTGATGTGATGGGGAGACCTGTGATGTTATGGGGAGACCTTGGATGATATGGGAGACCTCTGATGAGATGGGGGGACCTCTGGAGAGATTGGGAGACCTCTGATGTGATAGGGAGACCTGTGATATGATGGGGAGACCTCTGATGAGATGGGGGACCTCTGGATAGATGGGGAGACCTCTGATGAGATGGGGAGACCTCTGATGTGATGGAGAGACTTCTGATGTGATTGAGAGACTTCTGATGTGATGGTGAGACCTCTGATGTGATGGTGAGACCTCTGATGTGATGGGGAGACTTCTGATGTGATGGGGGGACATCTGATGTGATGGGGAGACCTCTGATATGATGGGGAGACCTCTGATGAGATGGGAGACCTCTAATGAGATGGGGAGACCTCTGATGTGATGGGGAGACTTTTGATGTGATGGGGACCTCTGATAAGATGGGAGACCTCCTGATATTATGGGGAGACTTTTGATGTGAAGTGGGAGACCTCTAATGTGATGGGGAGACCCCTGATGAGATGGGGAGACCCCTGATATGATGGGAGGCCTCTGATGAGATGGGGAGACCTGTGATGTTATGGGGAGACCTCGGATGAGATGGGGGGACCTCTGATGAGATGGGGGGATCTCTGGAGAGATGGTGGGACCTCTGGAGAGATGGGGAGACTACTAATGAGATGGGAAGACTTCTGATGAGATGGGGGGACCTCTGGAGAGATGGGGAGAGCTCTGATGAGATGGGGGGACCTCTGGAGAGATAGGGAGACTTCTCGCCTAATTTAAATGGTACCCGCCCCATTTGAATTGGGCCGCCTTGCGCCGGACGTGTTTACGATACACCGCCGCAAGTTTCCAGGAAAGTGCTTTGTGGATCGGGCACTTAGACTGAAAACTTGCGGCGGTGTAACGTAAACGGGTTACGTTACGCTGTGCCGCAGGTACGAGAATCTGGCCCAATGTCACTATGTCATTAGTTGGGGCTGGTAGGACCACTGGCTCTGTGATGGGGGGGCTTAAGATGTGATGGGAGGATTTATGTATAGGGAGCCCCTGATGTATAAGGGCAATTCTCTGATGGGAAAAGGGGCTCTCATGTATGGGGGGGGCACTAATATATGGGGGGTTCTGATGTGATAGGGCGACTCTGAGGTGAATGGGGAATGCTAATGGAATGGGGAACTTCTGAAATGATGAAGGGATGCTGATGTGATGGGAGGACCTCTGATATAATGGGGGGCTCTGGTATGATGGAGGCCTTTGATATGATGGGGTAGCTTCTGGTTTGCTGGTGGGACCTCTGATGTGATGTGGAGACGTCTGATGAGATGGGAGACCTCTGATGTAATGGAGGGTCATCTGATGTGATGTGGAGACCTCTGATCTAATGGGGAAACCTCTGATGTAAGGTGGAGACCTCTCATGTAATGGGGAAACCTCTGATGTAAGGTGGAGACCTCTGATATGATGGGAAGACCTCTGATATGATGGGGAGACCTCTGATATGATGGGGAGACCTGTGATGTTATGGGGAGACCTGTGATGTGATGGGGAGACCTGTGATGTGATGGGGAGACCTCTGATGTGATGGTGAGACCTCTGATGTGATGGTGAGACCTCTGATGAGATGGGGGACCTCTGATGTGATGGTGAGACCTCTGATGAGATGGGGGACCTCTGATGTGATGGGGAGACATGTGATGGGAGACCTCTGATGTGATGGGGAGACCTGTGATGTTATGGGGAGACCTTGGATGATATGGGAGACCTCTGATGAGATGGGGGGACCTCTGGAGAGATTGGGAGACCTCTGATGTGATAGGGAGACCTGTGATATGATGGGGAGACCTCTGATGAGATGGGGGACCTCTGGATAGATGGGGAGACCTCTGATGAGATGGGGAGACCTCTGATGAGATGGGGAGACCTCTGATGTGATGGAGAGACTTCTGATGTGATGGTGAGACCTCTGATGTGATGGTGAGACCTCTGATGTGATGGGGAGACTTCTGATGTGATGGGGGGACATCTGATGTGATGGGGGGACATCTGATGTGATGGGGAGACCTCTGATATGATGGGGAGACCTCTGATGAGATGGGAGACCTCTAATGAGATGGGGAGACCTCTGATGTGATGGGGAGACTTTTGATGTGATGGGGACCTCTGATAAGATGGGAGACCTCCTGATATTATGGGGAGACTTTTGATGTGAAGTGGGAGACCTCTAATGTGATGGGGAGACCCCTGATGAGATGGGGAGACCCATGATATGATGGGAGACCTCTGATGAGATGGGGAGACCTGTGATGTTATGGGGAGACCTCGGATGAGATGGGGGGACCTCTGATGTAATGGGGGGACCTCTGATGTGATGGGGGGGACCTCTGGAGAGATGGCGGGACCTCTGGAGAGATGGGGAGACCTCGGATGAGATGGGGAGACCTCGGATGAGATGGGGAGACCTCTCATGTGATGGGGAGACCTCTGATGAGATGGGGAGACTTCTGATGTAATGGGAGGACCTCTGATGTGATGGGGGGACCTCTGGAGAGATGGCAGGACCTCTGGAGAGATGGGGAGACTTCTGATGAGATGGGGAGACTTTTAATGAGATGGGGAGACTTCTGATGTTGCTGAAGGTCCATACCGAGGTACGGACCTGAGGCTGGAGAAATAGTCCGCAGGATACAGAGTATTGCACCAATGATCCACTTATTGCTTTGCAGGCTGAAATACACAAATATTTTTTTTTACATTTTGCAATATGTGTATATTTTTTATTTATTTTTTTAAAACGTGGAGTTCTCCTTCAAAATACACCAAATGGCAAACGACTCTCCTTCACTTAGAATTTTGGGTGAAACAAACTATTTTTATGTATGAGAATTATGTGGATAAATCGCCTCTGTTCTGTCTACTACAGGAAGTAGCCGCTCTTCAGGCCCTCATCGCCAACAACGATGTGAAGGTAGAGGTGGACGCCCCCAAGAAAGGCGACCTGAACGACAGCATTGCCCAGATCCGCAGCCAGTATGAAAAGATGGCCGAGCAGAACCGCTTAGAGGCTGAAAATGCCTACAAAACGAAAGTAAGAACGCTACCCCAATCACAATATAAACTTCAAAAAGTAAAAAAAAAAAAAAAACACACTTGAACTCATTTTATATCCGTCTGGCTTTAACTGCCTGGGTATATTACACTAAGTATATGTAAAGTCTCACCTTGTAAAACAACCCATTGAGCTTAAAGGGGTTGTAATAGAATATTTTTTTTCCTAAATATCTTCCTTTACCTCAGTGCAGTCCTCCTTCACTTACCTCATCCTTCCATTTTGCTTTTAAATGTCCTTATTTCTTCTGAGAAATCCTCACTTCCTGTTCTTCTCTCTGTAACTCCACACAGTAATGCGAGGCTTTCTCCCTGGTGTGGAGTGTCGTGCTTGCCCCCTCCCTTTGACTACAGGAGAGTCAAATGAAATGATAACATAATATGGACACATAAAACAAAGATTGAACACATTCAAATGTACACAATAATGTAGGTGACTGAGGAAATGCTTCCTCCTGCCTGCAGAAGACTGATGACATCATCAGCCACTGCATTTTGTGACACGAAAAGAAATTTATTTCCTGCAGACTTGTAATAAATAACTCCTCCTTTTCAGTTTGACGCTTTGTCCCAGGAAGCGAATTCGAACACGAAAGCTCTTGAACAAGCCAAGAATGAAGTGGCGGACCTGCGCCGTCAGCTGCAAGCTTTAGAGATGGAGCATCAGACCCTGCAGAAGACGGTAAGGATCTTTATATGTGTTCTTATCATGAAATGGCTGCTGGGAATTTTTTTTTTCTTCATGAGGGCTCGTCCGGGATTGGAACTCGGGACCTCTCGGTGCTGGGAGATCTATTGTTGCTGGCTGCTGGGAATTTTTTTTTTCTTCATGGGGGCTCGTCCGAGATTGGAACTCGGAACTTCTCGGTGCTGGGAGATCTATTGTTGGCTGCTGGGAGATTTTTGTTTTTTTCATGGGGGCTTGTCCGGGATTGGAACTCTGGACCTCTCGGTGCTGAGAGATCTATTATTGCTGGCTGCTGGGAGATTTTTTTTATCTTCATGGGGGCTCGTCCGGGATTGGAACTCGGGACCTCTCGGTGCTGGGAGATCTATTGTTGCTGGCTGCTGGGAATTTTTTTTTTCTTCATGGGGGCTCGTCCGGGATTGGAACTCTGGACCTCTCGGTGCTGAGAGATCTATTGTTGCTGGCTGCTGGGAAATTTTTTTTTCTTCATGGGGGCTCGTCCGGGATTGGAACTCGGAAACCTCTCTGTGCTGGGAGATCTATTGTGCTGGCTGCTGGGAGATTTTTTTTTCTTCATGGGGGCTCAGCCGGGATTGGAACTCGGGACCTCTCGGTGCTGGGAGCTCTATTGTTGCTGGCTGCTGGGAGATTTTGTTTTTCTTCTTGGGGGCTCGTCCGGGATGTGGGAGATCTATTGTAGTTATCAATGCTTGATGTCATATTTCCAATCATTCTGTTTTCATCCAGGTGGATTCTTTAGACCACGTCCTGAAAGATACAGAAGATCACTACGCCTCCCAGTTAATGGAACTGAACCGAATGCTTGCCCGACTCCAAGACGAGCTGGCCGCCTGCCGATCCGACATTGAGCGCCAAGTTCGAGATTACGACGCCCTGCTGAACTTGAAGTCCAAGTTGGAGAATGAAATTCACGACTACCGAACGCTGCTGGAGGGTGTTACCGACAAGTGAGACAATGGAGGGTTCCCCATTTCCTTGGACACTGTGGGCTGCCATTTACTTCTTTAACCACTTGTCCACGGGAGGACGTCATATGACGTCCTCCACTTTGTGCGGTGATATCTGAATGATGGGTGCAGCTACAGGCATCATTCAGATATCACCGTCATCAGCCACCGATTCTGTGCACGATAAGAACGATCAAAGCGGCGGTTCCGCCGCTTGATCGTTATTATAGGCGGCGGCCCCCTCCCGCCGCCATCCGGTGCTTCTCCAGGCTTTCCCGTGCCATCGGGGGCCCAGAGAGCGAATCGGCCGGCGCTTGCTGGGAAAGCATAGAGATGACTGGTGACCAGATGGTCGCCAGTCATCTCTATGACCGTCGGAGGTCCAGGCGCGACGTTATGACGTCACGCCCGGTACCCGGAAGTAAACATAGCCGCTGTCGGCATTAGATCAGTGAATTTTTTTTCACCGATTTCATGCTTGTAAGCCTGGAGGAGAGATGTGGGGTCTTATTGACCCCCACATTTCTCCATAAAGAGTACCTGTCACAGTGATTCCTATTACAAGGGATGTTTACATTCCTTGTAATAGGAAATAAAAGTGATCAAAAAAAAAAAATATGTAAAATAAAGTGTAAAAATAAAAAAAAGAAGTAAAATATAAATAAAATAACATTTTTTTTTTTAAAACGCCCCTGTCCCCTGTAGCTCGCGCTTAGAAGCAAACACGCATGCAAGTCCCGCCCACATATGTAAACGCCGTTCAAACCCCACATGCGAGGTATCGTCGCGTGCGTTAGAGCGTGTGCAACAATTCTAGCACTAGACCTCCTCTGTAACTCGAAAATAGTAACCTTTAAAAAAAAAAAAACTGAAGCGTCGCCTATGGAGATTTTTAAGTACCAAAGTTTGGCACCATTCCATGAGTGTGCTCAATTTTAAAACGTGACATGTTAGGTATCTATTTACTCGGCGTAACATCATCTTTCACATTATACAAAAAAAAAAAAAAAAAAAAAAAAAAAATCGGGCTAACTTTACTGTTTTGCTATTTTTTAATCCATGAAACCGTTTTTTTTCCCCCCCAAAAAAATGCGTTTGAAAAATTATTGCGCAAATACCGTGTGAGAAAAAAAAGTTGCAATGACCGCCATTTTATTCCCTAGGGCATGGGTGCTCAACCTGTGGCTCTCCAGCTGTTCCAAAACTACAATTCCCATAATGCCTCAGTCTTTGGGAGACATGCTTGTACCTGTCAGCGGCTTGCAATGCCTCATGGGAATTGTAGTTCCGCAACAGCTGGAGAGCCATAGGTTGAGCACCCATGCCCTAGGGTGTCTGCTATATATATATATATATATATATAGCTATATATATATAGCTATATATATATATATATATATATATATATATATATATATATATATATATATATATATATATATATATATATATATATATATATATATAATGTTTGGGGGTTCTGATTAATTTTCTAGCAAAAAAATTGAGATTTTTACATGAGGCCGAGAAGTGGCAAAATAGGCCTGGTGGACAAGTGGTTAATTCAAAGAAAAAAAAAATCTATTGTAATCCTACCCCAAATCCAGCCTTTTGGAACCAGGGTGCCCAGGAAATCTGCCATGAAAAGTACAGTATGTGGTCTGCTATTGCTGACCTCTGTTTCGAAAACTGACCTGTTCTTCTGATTCTTAGTACTTGACTCAATGTACGGTTTTTAGAAGTTCAGCATGACAGCCAGACAATTAGCATTTTCAGCAGTAGGTCATCACTGGCAGACCACATTTCATTCGTTATCCTTCCTTTCCTAAAGCAACGTTCCATTATTAAATACATCACGTGACAAATATTTTCTATTGCAGAGATGGACCCGAGACTCCGGGACAAGGGGGTAAGTGACCTTCCGGTAAGCAGAAAAGGAAGGTAGTGTCTTTTCCAACATTCTGAACATTAGACACGTTGCAATTTGTTTCGTTCCAAATTCGTTTTTTTAAACAAAGTTTGACAAATTTGTTAATTCGGAAATATTAGAATTTAAAAAAAAAATTCAAAATTCCGAAATTGGAAATTCAAAAAAACAAAAATAAGAACGAAAATCCGAAATAATAATAAATGAAGTTATCCGAAGTTACGAATTTTCCGAAATAACAAATGTCGTATCTAAACGAATGAAACGTAACAAATTAATAATATTAACCACTTAAGGACCGCCTCCTGCACATTTAAGTCGGCAGAATGGCACGGCTGGGCATAAGCACGTACAGGTACGTCCTCTTTAAGTGCCCAGCCGTGGGTCGCGGGCGCGCTCTCGCGACCCGGTCCGAAGCTCCGTGATCGCGGGACCCATGGACCCGATCGCCACTGGAGTCCCGCGATCGGTCCCCGGAGCTGAAGAACGGGGAGAGCTGTGTGTAAAAACAGCTTCACAGCTTCACTGTGGCGCTGTCATTGATCGTCTGTTCCCTTATATAGGGAATCACAATCAATGATGTCACACCTACAGCCACACCCCCCTACAGTTAGAAACACAGATGCGGTCACACATAACCGCTTCAGCGCCCCCTGTGGTTAACTCCCAAACTGCAATGGTCATTTTCACTGTAAACAATGCATTTTTAATGCATTTTTTGCTGTGAAAATGACAATGGTCCCAAAAATGTGTCAAAATTGTCCGATGTGTCCGCCATAATGTCGCAGTCATGAAAAAATTGCTGATCGCCGCCATTAGTAGTAAAAAAAAAAAAAAATTCTAAAAATGCAATAAAACTATCCCCTATTTTGTAAACGCTATAAAAATTTTTTTTACCAAAAATATGTAGAAGAATACGTATCGGCCTAAACGGAGGAAAAAAAAACGTTTTTTATATATTTTTGGGGGATATTTATTATAGCAAAAAGTAAAAATATTGCATTTTTTTCAAAATTGTCGCTCTATTTTTGTTTATAGCGCAAAAAATAAAAACCGCAGAGGTGATCAAATACCACCAAAAGTGCCCCTGTCCCCGTGTGCTCACACGCAGAAGCGAACTCATACGCAAGTCCCGCCCACATATGAAAACAGTGCTCAGACCACACATGTGAGGTATCGCTGCAAAAGTTAGAGCGAGAGCAATAATTCTAGCACTAGACCCCCTTCTTTTTACTCAAAACATGTAACCAATAAAAAAAAAATTAAAGCGTCACCTATGAGGATTTTTAAGTACCGAAGTTTGGCGCCATTCCACGAGTGTGTGTAACTTTGAAGGGTGACATGTTAGGTATCTATTTACTCGGCATTACATTATCTTTCACATTATACAAAAAAAATTCGGGCTAACCTTAATGATTTTTTTTTTTTAAGCGTGAAACATTGAAAAATTGCAGCACAAATATCATGCGAGATAAAAAGTTGCAATGGCCGCCATTGTATTATCTAGGGTCTCTGCTATTAAAAAAAAAAAAAAAAAAATACATAATGTTTGGGGGTTCTATGTAATTTTCTAGCAAAACAATGATGATTTTTTACATGTAGGAGAGGATTGGGCCAGATGGGATGTGGTTAAACAACTGTATCAGGCTGCAACATGACAACATTGAAAACCGTCAAGGGGGGTCTGAATACCTTATGAATGTAGTTTTTTTTAGGAGGCCTTTGCTTCCTTTTTTTTTTACACACACACACACACACACATTATATATATATATATATATATATATATATATATATATATATATATATATATATATATATATATATATAAAGAGCCCCCCCTTTCACACGTGTGAGACTTCAAAATTGCGCGATTTTGCCGAGATTTAAATTGAATGAAAACCCCAATTTATTTATTTTTTTATGTCACAATGTAGAGTATAAGATTTCCTATCATCTGTGCCCAGTCTTGCCACACCCAGCTCTGAGCAATCCTCTTTTATTGTTCTGTGAAAATGAACAGACTTCCAGATAAAACCCTGTCTAAATAAAACGTCCTTTCCTCTCTCCTTGCTTTGAGTGACAGGTTATTTACATATCTAGCTTGGACATGTTTATCATGTGTTATGTTTATCATAACATGAGGTGATCCACAGGTCATTGTATATTACCAGGATGTGTTATGTGGGGGAGGGGTGGATTTCTCACTTTTTAGGCTTCATTTCCATGGACGTTTTTACAGCCACTTTTTTGAGCGTTTTTGCAGCTTAAAAACGGCTCTCCATGTTAGTCTATGGCCTCATGCCCACCATGACGTATTTGAGCTGTAGATGGCTGAGCCATTTTTAAGCTCCAAAAAAAAAAAAAAAAAACAGGACCAGTGCGTTCTGAAGCTCCAGCGTTAGAGCTGTAAAAACGCCAGACGTTAAAAACGCTCAAAAATAAATAAATAAAAAAAACATGGACAGTCCTTTTTAAGCTGTAAAAAAAGGCTAAAAAAAGTGGCTGTAAAAACGTCCATGGAAATGAAACCTTATACTGTGGATCACCTCATATTATGATAAACATAACATATGATAAACATGTCCAAGCTAGATATGTAAATAACATGTCACTCAAAGCAAGGGGAAAGGACCATGGGCCAGATTCACGAATAATTGCGGCCGTGTAACGTAACCCGTTTACGTTACACCGCCGCAAGTTTTCAGTGTTAGTGCCTGATCCTCAAAGCACTTACCTGGAAACTTGCGGCGGTGTAACGTAAAGTCGTCCGGCGCAAGCCCGCCCAATTCAAATGGGGCGGGCACCATTTAAATTAGGCGCGCTCCCCCGCCGGACGTTCTGCGCATGCTCCATTCGCAATTTTCCCGACGTGCTTTGCGCGAACTTATGGTGGCCCGACGTGTTTGTGAATCGCGACGTGCGTAACGTACTTACGCCGGGAAAAAAAAATTCAAAAGCGACGCGGGAACGACGGCCATACTTTAACATGGTGAAGTAATTTTACACCATGTTAATAGCACCCCTAACTTTGCGACGGGAAACGAAGACTTGCGCTGACGTAACGAACGCGAAAACCGTTGTGGATCGCCGTAACTGCTAATTTGCATACCCGACGCTGGAAAACGTCGCGAACTCCACCCAGCGGCGGCCGAGGTATTGCATCCTAAGATCCGACGGTGTAAGTCAATTACACCTGTCGGATCTTAGGGCTATCTATGCGTAACTGATTCTATGAATCAGGCGCATAGATAGGACAAGAGATACGACGGTGTATCTGTTCTGTGAATCTGGCCCTTTGTATTTAGAATCTGGAAGTCTTAATTTTCACTGAACAATAAAAGAGGATTGCTCAGAGCTGGATTAACTCTGTGTGGCAAGACTGGGCACAAATGATAGGAAATCTTATACTCTACATTGTGACATAAAAAAAAAGTCGTATTAATGTAAAAAGGGGACTCAGATATTTGTGTCTGGTGATCGATTACAATCATTGGAAATCTGACAGGTCCTCTCCGTCTTTCCTGCAGCACCGAAAACGGTTCAGAAAGTGACAACAACCCAGCAGGAGATCATCGATGGGAAAGTTGTGTCCTCATCATCAAAGGAAGTTGTTAAATAAAAAACCATTGTGATGAAAGATTGGAACTTCTGTAAATAAAAACTGCATTGCAATTATTTTTTATTATTTGGTTTCATGACTTTCTTTGTTGGCGATTTCCAGTTCACGATAATTAAAGTGCAACTCCACTTTTGCTGAGGAAAAAAAATCCTCCCTCTCTGGGTGATCTATGTACATTACAAAGATTTTTAACAAACTTTTGTTATTCTGAAGAAATCACTGCGTTTCTCTGTGTCCATGTGTAGAGTGACTCTAATGGGAGTGGTTTCATAATTATCAATCAGCTGTGCACCTGCAGGGCTCCAATGAGAAAAGCTGCTGGGTCTGCATCCCTTTAGCCGTGATTTCTTATTGGCAGTATCTCACCAAAAATGTATTTTTTTGTTGCAGGGGATGTCTAAAAATCTGACTTGTACCATAGTGCAAACTTCTGGGAAAATCAGTGAGCCAATCACACAAGCAGGCAATTAGGTTTCTGGGGGGGGGGGGCGCTTTGTGTACAGCCTGCATACAGAACACCTCCAGGGGCCAGTGGGAAAGGTTTTTTCCCCTTGATGCAAGCCTTCAGCCATTAAAACCACTTTAACAGAGGGAAAGTGGCATTTTTTTATGCCTCTCTGCCTATGCAGGGATTACACTACACAAGCAGAGCCTGCAGAGTTAACAATCCTCCTTCTCTGAGCAGAGCAGGGGACGGGCAGAGAGAATAAAGCATGCAGCTGCAGTTCTCCTGTTCTCTGTGCTGCATCTGTCTCATCAGAACAGAGAAGTGGTCCCTCATAGGGTCATGCACCCCTTTTGGTAATTAGAAGCAGCAACTACTCCATTTTTTATGTTTAGAAGAGTGGTGCAAGCATTGTACTTGCACCACTCAATACCCCCACCAGTGTTGGTGGAGGCGGCCATCTTGGTGGTGGAGGCGGCCATCTTGGTGGTGGAGGCAAGGTTTCTCATGTCAGCGCTGAACCCTCATTAGGTTTATCAGGTCCATGTTTAACCATCTTGTTCTCCCAATGACATAAAAACACAACACAAGGAACTGGATAGAAAGATTTATTTAACAATTTGAAAAACATACCGTTTTCGATTCTTACAACTGTATGCTCACCAGGACTTTGTCTTTTCCATAAGAAAACAAAAAAAAGATGACAGAAAGCAGGACATGGCGGGAGAAAGAAAAATAAAATAAAAAATATATTGATAAAACAGGAGATAAAAGGTCACCGGTCTGTTTTTTTTATTATTACTTTTCAGTCTTGGCAAAAGCACAGCTTCAAATACATGGAATTTCACGGAATTGTACCCCAGATTGCACACCCTGGGGGGACCGTTCCACCCGGGAATTCTGGCGCTTCGGCAGTGAGGAGCGGCTAATCTTGGGGTCAGCGAGAAAACGTCTTCCCCCTGTACATGGAGAGAAAAGAGAAGATTTTGCTTTGCATGTAATAATAACTTTTTGTATTAAAATTCCCACCTGGGGCACTACAGAGTGTGACTGTTCCCTCCCTCCCTACATAACCTAAAAGGCTAAAGTAGAATTCCAGACTAGTCCTAAAAATGTCATCCCCCCCCCCCCATGCTGACTAACCTGTGAAAAAAAAAAAGATGTACAGTATCTCACAAAAGTAAGTACACCCCTGACAATTTTTGTAAATATTTTCTTCCATCTTCTTCCAATTTCTTTTCTATCTTTTCATGTGACAACACTGAAGAAATGACACTTTGCTACAATGTAAAGTAGTAAGTGTACAACTCGTATAACAGTGTAAATTTGCTGTCCCCTTAAAATAACACACAGCCATTAATGTCTAAACCGCTGGCAACAAAAATGAGTACACCCCCAAGTGAAAATGTCCAAATTGGGCCCAATTAGCCATTTTCCCTCCCCGATGTCATGTGACTGTGTTACAAGATCTCAGGTATGAATGGAGAGCAGGTGTGTTAAATTTTTGGTGTTATCACTCTCACTCTCTCATACTGGTCACTGGAAGTTCAACACCTCATGGCAAAGAACTCTGAGGATCTGAAAAAAAGAATTGTTGCTCTACACCAGGGATATACAATAAGCGGACCTCCAGCTGTTGCAAAACTACAAGTCCCATCATGCCTCTGGGTGTCATTCTTGTGGCTGTCAGAGTCTTGCGATGCCTCATGGGACTTGTAGTTCTGCAACAGCTGGAGGTCCGCTAATTGCATATCCCTGCTCTACATTAAAGATGGTCTAGGCCAGTGATGGCGAACCTTGGAAACCCAGATGCGTTGGAACTACATTTCCCATGATGCTCAAGTATACTGAAGAGTGCATGAGAATCATGGGGAATGTGGTTCCAAAACATCTGGGGTGCCAAGGTTCGCCATCACTGGCCTAGGCTATAAGAAGATTGCCAAGACCCTGAAACTGAGCTGCAGCGCGGTGGCCAAGACCATCCAGTGGTATAACAGGACGGGTTCCCCTCAGAACAGGCCTCACCATGGTACCCCAAAGAATCTGAGATTGCACGTGCTCAGCGTCGTATCCAGAGGTTGTCTTTGGGAAATAGACGCATGAGTGCTGCCAGCATTGCTGTAGAGGAGGGGTCTTCAAACTTTCTAAACAACGGGCCAGTTTACTGTCCTTCAGACTTTAAGGGGGCCGAACCCATCGGAAGTAGAAAATGTCCTGCATCAGTGGAAGTAAACAATTCCCCATCATTGGTGTCAGTGAAAGGAATTGTGCCCCATCATTGATGTAATTGGTAGGAATCATGTCCTTCATTGGTGTCAGTGAATAAAAAATAGTGCCCCACAGGCTGGATAAAAGCCAGCAAAGGGCCACATCTGGCCACACGGCTGCAGTTTGGAGTCCACTGCTCTAGAGCAAGGTTGGTCAACATGTGGCCCCCCAGCTTTTGCCATGAGGCATTGCAAGGCTGACAGTTACAAGCATGACTCCCAAAGGCAGAGGCATGATGGGGCTTGTAGTCTCTGCAACAGCTGGAGGGCCACAGGTTGAGCACCCATGCTCTAGAGCAGTGGTCTCCAAACTTTTTAAAGGGGCCAGTTTTCTGTCCTTCAGAATTTAGGGGGGCTGGACTATGGCCAGTGGTAGTAAACAATGTCCAATCTTTGATATTTGGGGGAGAAATAGTTGGTGTCAGTGTGAGGAATAATGCTTCATCTTTGGTGTCAGTGTGAGGAATAATGACTCAAGGGCCGCATAAAGGCAAGCAAAGGGCCACATCCGGCCCCCGGGCCGCAGTTTGGAGACACCTGCTGTAGAGGTTCAATCTGCCCAAAGAGACGGGAAACAACAGCGAGAGACTACAAATGGATGCAAATTCATCCTTTTGGGCAGGAACAAGCTGAACTTTGATCCATGTATGGGTAGGCTGGTTTTACATAAGTTGATAAACTGATCGACTTCTGTAAAACCTGCCTGTTGGAAAATGTGTGTGTGTATATATATGTATATATATGTATATATATATATATATATATATATATATATAACATACACGGGCTGCCTTAAACCTTGTTCCAGTTAAAGTACTAAAAAAGCGGAATGATGTTTGCGAATTCCATCTACTAATAACCCGAGCAAACACGAAACATCTCTGACCACAAGTATGTGCTGATAAGATCTGTATCGCCTTTCACAACAACAATGGCGGAATGCGGCAGTCCCCACCTAGGCAAATTAGGACAATGCTTCCGCGTACATAAAAATGTCGGGGTGTAGCACAAGGAAATGTTCATGTACAAGTCCTTACACCCACTAAAAAGTTAAACCTACAACAGATCAGATCCATCAAGATCACCAATATGGCAGTGCAGAGGCAGATGTATGAAATGGTCTTATTACGGTACTTAAAGTCAACACTTACAGAGGAGGTCGAGGGCTACAATTATTGCTCTTGCAATGAAGTTCATGGCGATACCTCACATGTGTGGTTTGAACACGGTTTACATTGGGGGGGGGGGGGGGAACGACGACGACTGCGTTCATCACTGCTTGTGAGCACAGGGGGGGGGGGGCACTTTAAATTTTATTTAATCAAATTAACATTTTACATCTTCCCTTTAACTGGTTGCCGGCAGCAGGTTGGCTCCCCTGCGCGAGAGCCCGTAGCTCTACGTCGGCATGGGGAAGCGGCCACTTGGGGGGGGGGGGGGGGCGCGCCCCCCGCGAGCGCGCCCGGCGATCACTGCCGGGCACCCGCGATCGCTCGTTACAGAGCGGGGACTGGGAGCTGTGTGTGTAAACACACAGCTCCCGGTCCTGTCAGGCGGAGAAATGCCTGACCGTCTGTTCATACAATGTATGAACAGCGATATGTCATTTCCCCAAGTGAGGCCACCCCCCCCACAGTTAGAACACACCCAGGGAACATATTTAACCCCTTCCCCGCCCCCTAGTGTTAACCCCTTCACAGCCAGTGGCATTTCTATAGTAATAAATGCATTTTTATAGCACTGGTCGCTCTAAAAATGCCAATGGTCCCAAAAATGTGTCAAAAGTGTTCGAAGTGTCCGCCATAATGTCGCAGTACCGAAAAAAAAAATTAAAAAAATAGCTGATCGCCGCCATTACTAGTAAAAATATATATATATTTATTTATTAATAAAAATGCCATAAAACTACCCCCTATGTTGTAAACGCTATAACTTTTGCGCAAACCAAACGCTTATTGCGATTTTTTTTTTTTACGAAAAATAGGTAGAAGAATACGTATCGGCCTAAACTGAGGAAAAAAAATAGTTTTAATATATTTTTGGGGGATATTTATTATAGCAAAAAGTAAAATATAATTTTTTTTCAAAATTGTCGCTCTATTTTTGTTTTAATAGCGCAAAAAATAAAAACCACAGAGGTGATCAAATACCACCAAAAGAAAGCTCTATTTGTGGGGAAAAAAGGACACCAATTTTGTTTGGGAGCCACGTCGCACGACCGCGCAATTGTCTGTTAAATCGACGCAGTGCCGAATCGCAAAAAGTGCTCTGGTCTTTTACCAGCAATATGGTCCGGGGGTTAAAAAAACTAAATTTTTGATCACTCTTTCCCTCTCCTCCCCCAACACAAGGAATGTAAACATCCCTTGTGATAGAAATAAGCATGACAGGTCATCTTTATGGAAAGATTTTGGGTCGATATGGCCCCAAATCTTTCCTCTACAATGTGAAGTCTCTCTCTTTATATATATATATATACACACACACACACACACATATATATCTAAGGGGGCTGGTTTACATTGGGCTGGAAGCGGAAGGGACGTCATGTTGTCGCTCCAGTCCTCCTAATACGGCCCTCCCGTTGTTCAGGAACTACAATTGCAATCGCATATGAAAACGGTGTTCAAACTACACAAGTGAGGTATCACCGCAATTGGTAGAGTGAGAGCAATAATTCTAGCCCTAGACCTCCTCTGTAACTCAAAACATGCAACCTGTAGAATTTTTTAAACGTCGCCTATGGAGATTTTAAAAGGGTAAAAGTTTGTCGCCATTCCAGGAGCGGACGCAATTTTGAAGCGTGACATGTTGGGTATCAATTTACTTGGTGTAACAACATCTTTCACAATAAAAAAAAAAATAAAAAAAAAATATGGGCTAACTTTACTGTTTTTTTTTATAAAGAAAATAAGACAAGTGTATTTTTTCCCAAAAAAGTGCACTTGTAAGACCGCTGCGCAGATACGGTGTGACAGAAAGTATTGCAATGACCCCCATTTTATTCTCTAAGGTTTTAGAATAAAAAATATATATAATGTTTGGGGGTTCCAATTAGAGTGAAAACACAGGGGAAGCTCCATTAGTCTTGTCATGCCAACGGCCAGCACAAGATGGCGCCAGATCGCAGAACGAAGCATAGGTCCGCAGAACGAAGCATAGGCGCGGCCTCAGTTACCGGCCGGCGCGGCCCAATGCGATCGCGTGGTGGGAGCGCATGGACACACAGGATGGTCCTGTGTGTCTGTGCGCTCCCGATCACGTCGCGCCTGCCGGTAATTGAGGCCGCGGCTTTGCGGCCTTCTGCAGGCCTATGCTTCCTTCCCCAGGTCGCAAATTCTATTCGCAATTGCGACCTGGCGCCCGGATTTTGGTCGAGCCCCGTCTAATATTTTATCTTGGGTTTGAATAATGGATGGAAGACCCCCAGGGGTTGAGGTGTGGACACTTACGATATAGTTTTCATCTCCTTCTTTTCTGCGTCGGGACGAGCTCTGTTCAGGACCTTCAGGAATTCGGATGTCTTGGCTCTCATACGGGTGTGGATGTAAGCCTGGTACAAAAAGATATGAATGAAGGAAAAAAAAAAAAAACAACACACACACAAACATGTGATACTTCTCTCCACTGTGCAGCTCGTTTTGCACAGAGTAATAACCTGAATGTTGGTTTATCACATAAAGACAACAAGTCCAAGTCTGGGACACATTATTCTAAATCTGAAACGCGTTTCAGCCGCTTACCTTGGAGCACTTGATGTGGTAATGCAGGTAGTCCCGGAATGTGTGGATGAGATTGATGGTGTTGTCCTTTGCATTGGCATTGGTGTGACGAGGAAAGAGCACTGAGGAGGAGGAGACAAGAATCAATTATTAGAGAGCTGCTTTGATTTTGTCTTCTTTGGTTCCTCCCTCCAACCCCCATCATTAGACTAGAGAAGGCATTAACCACTTCAGCCCCGGACCATTATGCAGCTAAAGGACCAGGCCCCTTTTTGCGATTCGGCACTGCGTTGCTTTAACCGACAATTGCGCGGTCGTGCGACGTGGCTCCCAAAACAAAATTGGCGTCCTTTTTTTCCCCACAAATAGAGATTTCTTTTGGTGGTATTTGATCACCTCTGCGGTTTTAATTTTTTGCGCTATAAACAAAAATAGGATGACAATTTTGAAAAGAAAAAAAAAATATGCAATATTTTTCATTTTTTGCTATAATAAATATCCCCAAAAAATATATAAAAAAACATTTTTTTCTCCTCAGTTTAGGTCGATACGTATTCTTCCTTTTTTTTTTTACCAAAAATATCGCAATAAGTGTATATTGATTGGTTTGAGCAAAAGTTATAGCGTCTACAAAATAAGGGATAGTTTTATGGCATTTTTATTATAAGTTTTTTTTTACTAGTAATGGCGGCAATCAGCGATTTTTATTGTGACTGCGACATTATGGCGGACACTTGACACATTTTTGGGACTATTGGCATTTTTACATTGATCAGTGCTATACAAATGCACCGATTACTAACCACTAGAGGGAGCTGTAGGGGTTAAATGCGCCCTAGTGTGTGATTCTTACTGTAGGGGGGCGTGGCTGGGCGTGTGAGGTCACTGATGGTCGTTCATTATGACAGGGAACAGACTATCACTGACAAGCTACTAGGAAGCGCGGGGAAAGGTTTGTTTACACTCGCCTCTCCCCGTTCTTCAGCTCTGTGACCTGATCGCGGTATAGCAGGGGCGATCGGGTCCATGGATCACGGAGCTTCAGACGGTGTTGCGAGCGCTCTGCCGCGGCTGGGTTCTTAAAGGGGACGTACCAGTACGCCCTTGTGCCCAGCCTTGCCATTTTGTCGACGTATATCGTCATGTGGCGGTCCACAAGTGGTCAAAGGAGTTGTAAACACAGAAAATGTATCTTAATGCATTCCATGTATCAAGATAGATATATATATATATATATATATAATTGGGAAAAAAAAAAAAAAAAACACAGGTAGCAGCCCCCCCCCCCTATTACCTACCCCTTTTCTTTCCAGCGATGTCCACGATCCCCTCAGCCATCCAGGACGCTCCTGATTGGCTCCCGCGGCTGTCAAAGTCAGTCAGTCAACCAGCCAATCAGGGGAGGGGGCAGGCCAGGCTGGGCTCTGTGTCTGAATGGATACACAGAAGGGGATAGGGAATGGAGGTGGAAAACCTGCAGGGCTTTACTACACCCCCCCCTCCAACTTTTTTTGTGAACGAGCCCTAGGGGTGCCGCTGGCAAATGCAACTAAGGGCTCATTCACAAGTGCAGTAGGCACTGCTGCTCCTCTGAAAAGCGATCATCCTCACCACCTGATTTAAACCCATGACTGCCGTCACGACGTGTTAGTACGGCAATTAGAGGTTTAATCACTTCAGCCCTGGAAGGTTTAAAAAAAAAAAAAAAAAATTGTGGGATATTTATTATAGCAAATAGTAAAATATTACTTTTATTTAAAAATTGTCGCCAAAAAAAAAAAAAAAAAACCCAAAGGTGATCAAATACCACCAAAAGAAAGCTCTATTTATGGGGGGGGGGGGGGGGGGGGGGGGGGGGGGGGGGATGTAAATTTTTGTTTGGGAGCCACGTCGCACTTGTATCTTGTCCTCCTATGAGAAGATACAAGACGGCATCTTCTAGGACTCACCCAGTCTAGGAGGCGTGTACTTACCAAACGTGATATAACCGATGTTGTCACCCACAGCAGCGTCTGTGTCCTTTAGTTCCAGAGGAGGCTCTCGATGGCTGAATAAAACCTGAGGTGATGTGTGACTGGCGCGGCGCCCTTCCTTAAACTCCTGCGCAAAAAGAACAAAATCGTCATGAAGTCAGAGATGGAGGAAATCCTACTTTCGTTTATACGATGAATCGCAAGAAACCCGTATTGTGCCCGACTTATACACTTACCTGCATGAATACTTTTCCTATGACCACATCATCATCATCCTTAAACACGGTGCTGAACACCACAGTCACCCGATCCTTCTTGGCTTCCACATACCTGTTCAATGATTCACCATATGATTAGAACCAAGCATTCAAATAAAAAAAATAAATAAAAAAAGGGGTAATCCCCCCCCCCCCCCCCGCTGGGAGCGAGAGATGCCGAGCCCCCTGCTGCTGGGAGCGAGAGATGCCGAGCGCCCCCCCCCTTCTGGGAGCGAGAGATGCCGAGCGGCCCGGGGCCTTGAAGGGAGCGAGAGATGCCGAGCGCCCCCCCCCCCTTCTGGGAGCGAGAGATGCCGAGCGCCCCCCCCCCCTTCTGGGAGCGAGAGATGCCGAGCGGCCCGGGGCCTTGCTGGGAGCGAGAGATGCCGAGCGCCCCCCCCCCCTTCTGGGAGCGAGAGATGCCGAGCGGCCCGGGGCCTTGCTGGGAGCGAGAGATGCCGAGCGGCCCGGGGCCTTGCTGGGAGCGAGAGATGCCGAGCGCGCCCCCCCCCCCTTCTGGGAGCGAGAGATGCCGAGCGGCCCGGGGCCTTGCTGGGAGCGAGAGATGCCGAGCGCCCCCCCCCCCCTTCTGGGAGCGAGAGATGCCGAGCGGCCCGGGGCCTTGCTGGGAGCGAGAGATGCCGAGCGCGCCCCCCCCCCTTCTGGGAGCGAGAGATGCCGAGCGGCCCGGGGCCTTGCTGGGAGCGAGAGATGCCGAGCGGCCCGGGGCCTTGCTGGGAGCGAGAGATGCCGAGTGTGCCCCCCCCCTTCTGGGAGCGAGAGATGCCGAGCGGCCCGGGGCCTTGCTGGGAGCAAGAGATGCCGAGCGGCCCGGGGCCTTGCTGGGAGCGAGAGATGCCGAGCGGCCCGGGGCCTTGCTGGGAGCGAGAGATGCCGAGCGGCCCGGGGCCTTGCTGGGAGCGAGAGATGCCGAGCGGCCCGGGGCCTTGCTGGGAGCGAGAGATGCCGAGCGGCCCGGGGCCTTGCTGGGAGCGAGAGATGCCGAGCGGCCGGGACCTTGCTGAGAGGGAGAGAGCTGAGCGATTCAGTCATTGCTGGGAGGGGGGGGAACAAGAGCAGCCAAGAGATGGACTTTGTTTACTTTTGTACTGCGGTTTGGCAAGGAAAAGCAAACCTGTTTTCTGTAGAAAGTAGGGATCGGCCGACTATCGGCAAGGCCGATATCAGCACTTTCCACAAAAAACAAAAAACTGTAATCGTTTGCAAACTAGACCGATATTACTTCGAGGGGTTTTACATGCAGTTGCAGGCATCACCCCGGTACTATTTAGAGCGGACAGTTGGCTTCATTGTAATAATAACCAATGCGGCTGAGCACATCCACCTCTCCCCCCTCCCACCAGGCTCTCCCGTCCCACCAGGAGGCCCGAGCAACCAGCCAGAACATCCGCCGGCTGGCCAAAAACCAAACCAGATGCTTCGTTTGGGTCTCGGATCTAGTAACCCAGAAGCGATTTCATGACATCACTTCCCGCATTACCAGCATCTTAAAGGCGCCAGTTTAAAAAAAAAAAAATTAAGTATTCAAAAATGCCATAAAGAGTACCAGTCACTGCCTATTACCGTCACAAGTAGGGTTGTCCCGATACCGATACTAGTACATGAAAAAAAGTATCGGTACTTGTACTCGGTCCTAAAAAAGTGGTATCGGGACAACCCTAGTCACAAGGGATGTTTACATTCCCTGTGACAGTGATATATTTTTTTTTTTTATGTACACAATATTGGCCACATAATATCGGCTATTGGCCTGAGAGATAGTCAAAATATCGGTATCGTACTGGCACCGAAAAGACGATATTGGTCGATCCCCAATAGAAAGTCTGCTTTAAAGGCCAAGTTGACCTTTTGGAACCTGTATTTAGAATGAAACGCGCAACATGTTCTGGTTTGTTCTGCCAGTTCCCCCTCAACCCCAGTGTAACAGTGGGTGGGGGAATCAGGTTCTACCCGGTGCGAATTGGGCACATTGCTTGATGGGAGGAGTCAGCTACAGAGAAAAGAAGTGTATAGAACTTACATGGTCTCGTCCTCCCGGTAGTGAACAACGGCTCTCCTTTCCCCTTCTCTTCCCTCTTCCTGAAACCTGAAGTACTTCTCAAAAACGGAGGCAAAGCAGTTTCTCTTCAGCATGCCGGCCTGGTGGACGACGGAGTCTCGGTTCGAAGGTAATGACTCCAAATCATACAGCAAAGATACATTGTAACCTGCACAAAAAAAAAAAAAAAACATGTAAATCCATTTACCACCATTGCAGGTGTCATTAACTAGATGCGGACCAGCCGCCATTGTTCTACGGTGGCAGGTCGGCTCCCCTGCGCGAGAGCCCGTAGCTATAAGTTGGCTCTCGCGCAGGCCACTAGGGGCGCGTGCGCGCCGCCCCCGACTCCCGTGCTAACCTATCTCTAGCCTTAATAAAGGCTTGTAGCGTTGTCAATTTTTTTTTTAATGTGTACACTTACTTGTCTTCAGCCGCACTTCCGGGTCTTCTTCCTTGCGGGGAGTGGGCGTGTCGCTCCTTTTCCCCCCCGACGGGTAGCTCTGCATAGATGATTGACGTGCGCGTCATCGCCTTCCGAAAATATCCGACGGGGACTCTGCTCTTTACGGCGCCTGCGCATGCTGTGTAGAGCTGACTGCGCAGGCGCCGTAAAGTGCAGAGTCCCCGTCGGATATTTTCGAAAGGCGATGACGCGCACGTCAATCACTATGCCTCGTCTTAGGAACGCCTACTCCCCGGGGAAGCGAGAACCCGGAAGCCGGGTGAAACCGACGGAAAAAGGTGATAAATTACCACCAAAAGAAAGCTCTATTTGTGGGGAAAAAAGGACAGTTTTGTTTGGGAGCCACGTCACACAATTGTCAGTTAAAGCGACGCAGTGCCAAATCGCAAAAAGTGCTCTGGTCTTTGACCAGCAATATGGTCCGGGGCTGAAGTGGTTAATGCAGCACTAACATTGGAGAGACCAAATACTGTCCCTGGTGCCGATTTAAAAGCAAAAATCCCTAAAATGTCAACTTTGGACAGACCAAGTGCCATTTCACACTGGCATGATGCAGGAAACAGCGCGATTACAGCGTCGGTCCCCGCATTGCATAGGACTCGCAGGCAGTTCACACTGCCCTATGCGAACTGCTGCGGGTGTCAATTGAAAGTTAAAGTGATTGTCAAGTCTCTTTTTTTTCCCCCCCTATAAAAATAAACATGTCATACTTGCCTGCTCTGTTGGTGGATTTGCACAGAGCAGCCCGGTTCTTCCTCTTCTTGGGTTCCTCTTCTGTGCCCCTGGCCGCTCCCCTCCTGTTCAGTGCCCCCTACAGCAAGCAGCTTGCTATGGGGGCACCTGAGCCGAGTAACAGCTCCCTGTGTTCATTCAGACACAAAGTCCCAACCTGGCTCCGCCGCCACTCTCTCCTCTGATTTGCTAGCTTACTGATTGACAGCAGCGGGAGCCAATCACACTGCTGCGGTGTCTCAGCCAATCAGGAAGGAGGATCTTGGACGGCAGAGACACTCGTGGACAGAGGGGGACCTTGGGTAAGTGTTAGGGGGGCTGCTGTACACTGAAGGCCTTTTATCTTAAAGTGATAGAAAAAAAAAAAAAAAAAAAACCTTTTACAAATAAACCATGTTATACTTGCCTGCTCTGTGCAAGGGTTTTGCACAGAGCTGCCCCGATCCTCCTTTTCTGGGGTCCTCCGGCAGCGCTCCTGGCTCCTCTTTGGCGAATGCACCCACAGTCAGACAATTTCCATGGGGGCACTCATGGGCACGCACCAGAGTCCTGCTGCTGCGTCCATTGACACAGACCGCAGGACTTGGCCCTGCCCCCGACTCCCGTGTCACTGGATTTGATTGACAGCAGAAGGAAGCAATGGCATGTCGCTGGAAGGATCAAGTTCAGGTAAGGCGGGGGGGGGGGGGTGTTGGGGAGCATTAGCTGCAGGTGTTTTACCTTAAGGCAGTGGTTCTCAACTCCTGTCCTCAGGACCCACCAACAGGCCAGATTTTAAGTATTACCTTGGGGGGATTCATACTAGAATACTGCAATCACTGAGCAGCAATTGAAATCACCTGAGATTTATTTCAGTTATCCTGCAAACCTGGCCAGTTAGTGGGTCCTGAGGACAGGAGTTGACAACCAATGCCTTAATGCATAACATGCATTAAAGTTGACAAACCTGAGACTTTACAACTCCTAATATTTTGCATGGCTGAATTCGGATCGCACAGACATCGCATGTGATCTGCACAGCAGTGTGATGCGAATCACATGCAATGTCCAACATCGCACCAGTGTGAACCCAACCTAAAAAGGAAGGGGTTAGAAACCCGACAAAGGTTCCAACACTTTCCTACTTTATCTCAATCCAAAATAAAATACACACTTTATAGCCAAAGTCCGGTCAGCTGAAAAAAAATTATTATTATCTCATACTAAAGAATTAGGTTTTATGCTGCGACCATGGGAGTGTGGGAGGAGCCATGTAGTTTGGCTAAAGAAAACTGGGTAGGGCTGACACCAGTCAACAGGACTTCGGTGCCAAATGCATTTTTCTGTACATGCAAGATGTTTATAGTGATGAAACAGGGGCAGCGGCATTTATTGCAGGGATGTACTGCATGTTTTTTATAATGCCTGGACATACATTATGCAATTATCTTCCCCTCAACAAGGGGTTGCAGGAAAGAAAATTGTTCAAATTTCTCATTCAACAGAGTCAGTGTTGATGGGGGAATCCCTCCCTTGGCGCTATTGTGTTTTGCCAGCAAAAGTTGCCCTGCAGTCGAAATACAATTACTGCCAGCAGCTATAGCAGACGGCAGTAAGTATGAAAAAACAAAAAAAACAAACAGACTGGTTATACTAAAGTCAATCAATAGATCAAATTTCGTACAAACAACCTGCCAATAGATGGATTGAAATTCAGCAGGAATTTCGCTCTGTCTATGGCTTGCTTCAACCCTGAAGTATGAGGTCTGGGGGAGGGGACATAACATTTAGACGAACATCGACTTTAAAACGTTTACTTAGTGGGACATTTAAAATATTAGAAAATGATGGGCAATATTTAATGATACAAAAGAAGATAACATGAAAATCCTCACCTGATTCTGGAGCAACGAGGTAATTTCCGTACACTTTGTTCAGGACCTGCCAAAAGAAATAAAAAGACCAGAGTTAAGAAACGCTGTTCTTGTGTTTACACCCCTACCCACCCGGAAGATACTTCATTCAATGCCAGGAGACTGGACAAGACTTCAGGACTGTGGTGATTGGCTGACACAGAGGACACATGATCTGGAGCGCACTCGGCACAGAGAACTTGACCACCACCAATGCACCCGTCCGAGTGCCATACTCATGCAGTCAGCTAGGTTAACGATGAAGTATTCCATTTCTAAATACACACACACACTGTTAATAAAAATTATATATATTTTTTATTACACACACCCATATACACTAATTATATATATATAATAATATAATATACACACACACACTAAAATTATATATATATATATATATATATATATATATATATATATATATATATATATATATATATATATATATATATATATATATATATATATATATATATATATATATATATATATATATATATATATATATATATATATATATATATATATATATATATACATATATATACATATACACACACATATACATATACACATACACACACACACACATACACACACACACACACACACTGTATATCTCCCTTGAACATTTTCCACATTTTGTCACGCTGCAGCCAAAAACATAAATGTATTTTATTGGGGTTTTTATGTGATAGAGCAGGGATATGCAGTTAGCGGACCTCCAGCTTTTGCAGAACTACATGTCCCATGAGGCATTGCAAAACTCTGACAGCCACAAGCATGACACCCAGAGGCATGATGGGACTTGTAGTTTTGCAACAGCTGGAGGTCCACTAATTACATATCCCTGTGATAGGCCAACACAAAGTGACACATAATTGTGAAGTGGAAAGAAAATAAATGTTTTTCAACTTTTTTTTACAAATAAATATGTGAAAAGTGTGGGGGGTACATTTGTATGGCGCCCCCCGGAGTCAATACCAGCTTTGCACATCTAGAGAGGGACATTTCTGCCCATTCTTTGTAAAATATCTCAAGCTCTGTCAGATTGGATGGAGAGCGTCTGTGATCAGCAATTTTCAAGTCTTGCCACAGATTCTCATTCTCATTGGGATTTAGGTCTGGACTGTGACTGGGCCATTCTAACACATGAATAGGCTTTGATCTAAACCAGGGATAAGCAATTAGCGGACCTCCAGATGTTGCCAAACTACAAGTCCCATGAGGCATAGCGAGACTCTGACAGCATCAAGCATGACTCCCAGAGGCAGAGGCATGATGGGACTTGTAGTTTGGCAACAGCTGGAGGTCCGCTAATTGCTTATCCTTGATCTAAACCATTCCATTGTAGCTCTGGCTGTATGTTTAGGGTCGTTGTCCTGCTGGAAGGTGAACCTCCCCCAGTCTCAAGTCTTTTGCAGACTCGTAACAGGTTTTCTTGTAAGATTGTCCTGTATTTGGCTCCATCCATGTTCCCATCAACTCTGACCAGCTTCCCTGTCCCTGCTGAAGAAAAACATCCCCACCACAAGAGGCTGCCACCACCATGTTTCACGGTGGGGATAGTGTGTTCAGGGTGATGTGCAGTGTTAGTTTTCCCCCCCACACACAGTGAAAAAGTTCAGTTTTAGTCTCATCTGACCAGAGCACCTTCTTCCACATGTTTGCTGTGTCCCCTCCCCCACTTGGCTTCTCACAAACTGCAAAACTGACTTCTTATGTCTTTCTTTCTCCAATGTCTTTCTTCTTGTCACTCTTCCATAAAGGGCAGATTTGTGGAGAGATGACTAAGTTGTCCTGTGGAGAGATTCTCCCCCCTGAGCTGTGGATCTCTGCAGCTCCTCCAGAGTTACCATGGGCCTTCTTGGCTGCTTCTCTGATGAATGCTTTTCTTGTCCGGCCCGGTCAGTTTAGGTGGACGGCCATGTCTTGGTAGGTTTGCAGTTGTGCCATACTCTTTACATTTTCAGATGATGGATTTAACAGAAGCTCCGTGAGATCTTCAAAGTTTGGGAGTTTTTTGTTTTTTTTAACCTAACCCTGCTTTACACTTCTCCACAACTTTATCCCTGACCTGTCTGGTGTGTTCCTTGGCCTTCAAGATGCTGTGTTCACTTAGGTTCTCTAACAAACCTCTGAGGGCTTCACAGAACAGCTGTATTTATACAGAGATTAAAGTTACACACAGACGGACTCCATTTAAATTAGGTGACTTCTGAAGGCAATTGGTTTCACTAGACTTTTAGGGGAGTAAAGAATACAAATGCCCCCCCCCCCCACACTTTTCACATATTTGTAAAAATGTTGAACCATTTATCATTTTCCTTCCACTTCACAATTATGTGCCACTTTGTGTTGGTCTATCACATAAAATACATTTACAATTTTGGTTGTAACACATCGAGATTGTAAGCTCCAACGAGCAGGGCCCTCTGATTGAAACTGTACAGTTTGTCCTCATGTTGTAAAGCGCTGCGCAAACTGTTGGCGCTACACAAATCCTGCACAACGACAAAATGTTATACTATACAGTTGTGCTCATAAGTTTACATACCCTGGCAGAATTTATGATTTCTTGGGCATTTTTCAGAGAATGTGAATGATAACACAATAACTTTTCTGTCACTCATGATTAGTGTTTGGCTGAAGCCATTTATTATCAACTGTTTACTCTTTTTATATTATAATCACAACAGAAACTACCCACATGACCCTGATACAAAGTTTACATACCCCAGTTCTTAATAGCGTGTATTGCCCCCTTTAACACCAATGACGGCTTGAAGACTTTTGTGGTATTTGTGGATGAGGCTCCTTATCTTCTCAGATGGTAAAGCTGCCCATTCCTCTTGGCAAAAAGCCTCCAGTTCCTGTAAGTTCTTGGGCTGTCTCACATGAACGGCACGTTTGAGATCGCCCCAGAGGGGCTCAATGATATTGAGGTCAGGAGACTGAGATGGCCACTCCAGAACCTTCACTTTATTCTGCTTTAGCCAATGACAGGTCGCCTTGGTCTTGTGTTTTGGATCATTGTCATGTTGGAATGTCCAAGTACGTCCCATGCGCAGCTTCCTGGCTGATGAATGAAATGTTCCTCCGGTATTTTTTAATAACATTCTGCATTCATCTTGCCATCAATTTTGACCAAATTTCCTGCGTCTTTGTAGCTCACACATCCCCAAAACATCAGCGATCCACCTCCGTGTTTCACAGTAGGGATGGTGGAGCTTTCATCATAGGCCTTGTTGTCTCCTCTACAAATGTAGTGTTTATGGTTGTGGCCAAAAATCTCAGTCTCATCACTCCGAATGACTTTGTGGCAGAAGGTTTGAGTCTTGTCTCTGTGCTGTTTGGTGCAATATAAATGGGATACTTTGTGACATTTGCATAGTAAGGGCTTTCTTCTGGAGACTCTGCCATGCAGCCCATCTTTCTTCAAGTGCCTCCTTATTGTGCGTCTTGAAACAGCCACACCACATGTTTTCAGAGAGTCCTGCATTTCACCTGAAGATATTTGTGGGTTTTTCTTTGCATCCCGAACAATTTTTATGGCAGTTGTGGCTGAAATTTTAGTTGGCCTACCTGACCGTGGTTTGGTTTCCACAGAACCCCTCATTTTCCACTTCTTGATTAGAGTTTGAACACTGCAGATTGGCATTCTCAATTCCTTGGATATCTTTTTATATCAATTTCCTGCTTTATACAGTTCAACTACCTTTTCCCAGAGATCCTTTGACAATTCTTTTGCCCCCCCCCCCCCATTACTCAGAATCCAGAAACGTCAGTGCCGGACTGGATGAAAGATGCAAGGGTCTGTCAGGAGTCCAGAAACTCATTGACCTTTTTTACACACACACACACACACACACACACACACTAATTACAAGCAAACAGATCACAGATGAGGATGGTTGCCTTTAATAGACATTCAAACCCCTTTCACACTGGGGCGTTTTTCAGGTGCTTTAGCGGTAAAAAAAAGCGCCTGTAAAGCACCTGAAGGAGGCCCCAATCTGCAAATCCAATGTGAAAGGCAGAGTGCTTTCACACCGAGGCTCTGCGCTGGCAGGGCGTCAAAAAAAAAGTCCTGCAAGCAGCTTCTTTGCAGCGCTTTAGGAGCGTTGCATATACCGCTCCTAAAAAAAGCGCCTCAATGGGAAGGGGCGCTTTAACGCCAAAGCGCCTGAAAAACCCCCCCAGTGTGAAAGGGGTCTTAGCGGAGCTTTACCAGCTTTTTTTTTGGCGCCGGCAGTGTGAAAGGGCTCTAAAAAAAAATCAATCAGGCTTTTACACTGGGATTGCAGAGGAGGCTTCTTTCAGGCGCTTTAACGCCAAAGCGCCTGAAAAAACGCCCCAGTATGAAAGGAGTCTTTGTGTCAACTTGTGTTCATGTAATCAGGTCAAAATCACCAGGGTATGTAAACTATTGATCGGGGTCATTTGGGTAGTTTATTATGAATCAACTGTGTTTACTCTTTTAAATCGTAATGATAATAAATGGCTTCAGCCAAACACCAACCATGAGTGAAAAAAAAAAAAAAAAAAAAAAAAAAAAAGGTTTTTGTTATCATTCATATTCTCTGAAAAATGGCCAAGAAATCAAATTCTGCCAGGGTATGTAAACTTATAAGCACAACTGTATGAATACTTTTTTTCAAAGCACTGCATGTAAAGTAAGTTGACGGCGCAATACAAGTACATATAAAAAAAATAATATATATATATATATATATATATATATATATTTATTATATATATTTATATATTTTTTTTTTTAATAAATAATAATTTATTAATATTATTAATAGTAAAAATTCAACTATTCACACCAGGTCTAAAAACAGACCTGAGAGAAAGAACAAGAAAAGATTTTCACGTTTCTGGAAGGAAGACAATTGGGGAAAATGTACCAGTACAGTAATGCTTCTTTTATTAAATCACTATTGCCTTCCCCTTATTGCAGGAGTGAAGGAAAGGCCGCGACGTACAATCCAGCGGGCTGCGCTTTGCGGGATTGGTGGATAAACAATGCGCTCAGTGTTGTGCTGACTGAGGATCCCGGCAGCGTTGGGGCCGTGTAGGAGATATGAACGTGTTGCAGGCCGGGGCTCAGGAAGTCTGACACACTTCCTGCTCTGACCGCACTGCTGCGTGTGCAACACATTGCTGAAGACAAAGCTTTGCTTATTCCATAAAAGGCTCTGTGCCTTCCCTGACACACGCTGCACGCTAAACCCCGGGCTGGCCACACGCCATACCCAATGAATGCGCTGCACATGTTCCAGATCCCCCGGCTCCAGCCAAGACATACAAATCTATACAAAAATAACCGCACTCTATATAGATTTGGAATGCTAAAAAAAGGCAGAATCTAGCTAAAAATTAAGTTTAACCCTTTCGCTGCCAGATAAACTTTTGCCTTATTTTGGCACATGCAAAAAAAAAAAAAAAAATAAAAAAAAAACATTTTAGCCTGAAGATTACATAAAACATTCTTTTCTGAAAGCAGACATCCTAGAAAATAAATAGTGACAGTGTCATATATATATATATATATATATATATATATATATATATAAATACACACACACACACACGATAATACCGCAAAAGGTCTAGGAAACTCAAAATATCTGTAAAAAATAAATACATAAAAAAAAAACACTAAAATACACTAAAGTTAATTTTGGGGCACACAAACGCAATACCGCAACTACCGTATTTTCTGGCGTAATTTTCCAGCTAAAATGTTGGTTTTGGGATATACTCGCCATATAAGACGACCCCCCTTCTGACTAGTCTGTCTGGAAGCTGAGGGGTAGCCAGAACAACCGCTGACAGGAAAAAACGCTGACAGGAACAGGCTTTATTCAGCTTTTTTTCAAGCCTCACTGTGACATCAACATGCCCTCACTGTGACATCAACATGCCCTCACTGTGACATCCCTTATCCCTGTACGGCAGGCGTCCATTAATCAAAAGCCACGCCTCCTCCTCGTGCTGTTCCGTGATAGGCGGAACACTCAGTTTCCCAGCAGCGCCTGTGTTTGGTGCTCCGCCTATCACGGAGGTCCTCTCGTCTGAAGCAGAGGATGAGAAGACATCCGTGATAGGCGGAACACAGAACAGAGGCTCTGCTGGGGAAAAACGAGTGTTCTGCCTATCACGGAACAGCACAAGGAGGAGGCGCGGCTTTTGAATAATGGATGCCCGAGGTCTGGTACCGGCGTATAAGATGACCCCCGAGTTTTGAGGCAAGTTAAGCACAAAAGGTCGTCTTATACGCTGGAAAATACGGTACTTTTTTTATGGTAAAATATATTAAAAAAAAAAAAAAAATAGCCATGCACCGATTAAAGAGAAACGCAACATGACAACTTAGACCCCTTTCACACTGGAGTGTTTTGCAACACATCATTTTATTCTATAGGGTATCTCTTAAAATAAATAAAAAATGATATATAAAACATATTTGAGGGTTCCAAGTAATTTTTTAGCAAAAAATTAAAATAAAGAAGAAGATTTTTACACGTAGGAGTGAAATGTCAAGATTGGCCCGGGTACGAAGGAGTTACTTCACCCCCGGACCATTTCACTGGCCAAAGACCAGAGCACTTTTTGCGATTCGGCACTAATGTCGCTTTAATTGACAATTGCGCAGTCGTGCGACGTGGCTCCCGAACAAAATTGGCGTCCTTTTTTCCCCACAAATAGAGCTTTCTTTTGGTGGTATTTGATCACCTCTGCGTTTTTTATTTTTTGCGCTATAAACAAAAATAGAGCGACAATTTTGAAAAAAAATAAATAATATTTTTTACTTTTTGCTATAATAAATATCCCCTAAAAATCAGTATAAACAAAAACACATTTCTTCCACAGTTTAGGCCGATACGTATTCTACATTTTTTTTTTATTCATTCATTTTTACCAAAAACGCAATAAGCATATATTGATTGGTTTGTGCAAAAGTTATAGCGGCTACAAAATAGGGGATAGTTTTATGGCATTTTTATTTTTTACTACTAATGGCAACGATCAGCGATTTCTATTGTGACTGCGACTTTATGTCGGACACATCGGACACTTTTGACACATTTTTGGGACCATTGTCATTTATACAGCGATCAGTGCTATAAAAATGCAGATTACTGTGAAAATGACACTGGCAGTGAAGGGGTTAACCACTAGGTGGCACTGAAGGGGTTAAGTGTGTCCTAGGGAGTGATTCTAACTGTTAGGGGGCGTGGCTACAAGTGACACGTCACCGATTGCTGCTCCCGGTGAGAGGGAGAAGACAGGCGATCAGTGTCCTGTCACTAGGCAGAACGGGGTGATGCCTTGTTTACACTTGCCTCTCCCCGTTCTGCAGCTCTGTGACCCGATCGCGGGACTCTGGCGGACATCAAGTCCGCGGATACCGCAGGCACGGTCACGGAGCTCGCGGCAGGGGCACGTGGTACGGCGGGAATTTCCAAGTGACATAAATATACGTTACAATGCCCAGCCGTGCCATTCTGCCGACGTAAATCTACAGGAGCCGGCCGTTAACCGGTTAAACACCACCAAAAGAAAGCTTTATTTGTTTCATACAAAAATATAAAAATGTCACGTACACAGGGGCAGATCCACAAAGAGTACGCCGGCGTACCTACCGATACGCCGGCGTACTTTCAAATTTCCCGCGTCGTATCTTTGTTTTGAATCCTCGAAACAAGATACGACGTCATCTGGGTTAGATCCGACAGGCGTACGGCTTCGGATCTTAGATGCAATTCTTCGGCGTCCGCTGGGTGGCGTTCCCGTCGTAATCCGTGTTGAGTATGCAAATGAGCTATTTCCGACGATCCACGAACGTACGAGCGGCCGTCGTATTCTTTTACGTCGTCTCTAGTTGGCCTTTTCCGGCGTATAGTTAAAGCTGCTATATGGTGGCGTACTCAATGTTAAGTATGGCCAGCGTTCCCGCGCATCATTTTAAAAAATGTTTTTTGTTTGCGTAAGTCGTCCGTGAATCAGGCTGGACGTAATTTACGTCCACGTCAAAACAATGATGTCCTTGCAACGTAATTTAGCGCAATGCACGGCGGGAAATTTAGGGACGGCGCATGCGCAGTTCGTTCGGCGCGGGGACGCACTTCATTTAAATGAAACACGCCCCCTACTCGCCGCATTTGAATTGCGCGCCATTACGCCGCGAGAGATACACTACGCCGCCGTAACTTACGGCGCAAATTCTTTGTGGATTCGAAGCTGGGAACAGTAAGTTACAGCGGCGTAGCGTATCTCACATACGCTGCGCCCAAGCAATTGTTTGTGAATCTGCCCCACAGTGTTGCATGACCGCACAATTGTCATTCAAAGTGGGACAGCGCTGAAAGCTGAAAATTCCTGGGCAGGAAGGAGGTGAAAGTGCCTGGTATTGAAGTGGTTAAGTTGCCAAAGAAAGTCTTCCAGTGTCTGTGAATGACGGATCCGCTTTTAGAACAACATCTGTTTCTCAGACTGGAGAGGCGCACACATACACATATCTATAAATAATAGGGAACAATGACAGCTCTCTGTAGACGATCACATCCAGATGTCTGACCGATCCTCTAATCTCAGATATTTTCCTATCCAGGGAGCCTTCAACAACTCCTCCTCTAGTCACCAACACACTTACTGCACCACTCACAAGGTCAAATACAACATATTCTTCCCCCAATACATATCCCAAGTTACTACTGTAAGCCTGAAGTGTGGAAATTTCAAGAGGGATGGATAGCCGCACTCCAAAAGGAACTTCTAAAGTTGTCTTTATTGGTAAAATAAACAGAAATGCATCACAGGATACAGCCAAAGAATCTGGAAAAGCAAGCGACGCGTTTCACACTAATTTAGTGCTTAGTCATGGCCATGCGTTTGTTTATTTTACCAATAAAGACAACTTTAGAAGTTCCTTTGGAGTGCGGCTATCCATCCCTCTTGAAATTTCCACATTTGCCTAGTGCATTGCCAGCACCCTTGGTTTCCTGAGAGGTTCCCGATTGCTTGTTGGACCCACCTTGAGCGGTGACTCCCTTCCCCTGTAAGCCTGAAGTGGTCGTCATCCTTCCCCCTCCCCGCCTGCAGCCTTCCGAAACATTACAGCTCCCAGAACGCTACTGGACCGGTCACACAGCGACGGCAAAGGGAGTCCCAGGCCGGCAAAGGGAGTCCCAGCCGGCAAAGGGAAGTCCCAGCCGGCAAAGGGAGTCCCAGCCGGCAAAGGGAGTCCCAGCCGGCAAAGGGAAGTCCCAGCCGGGCAAAGGGAGTCCCAGCCGGCAAAAGGGAGTCCCAGCCGGCAAAGGGAGTCCCAGCCGGCAAAGGGAGTCCCAGCCGGCAAAGGAGTCCCAGCGGCAAAGGGAGTCCCAGCCGGCAAAGGAGTCCCAGCCGGCAAAGGGAGACCCAGCCGGCAAAGGGAGACCCAGCCGGCAAAGGGAGACCCAGCCGGCAAAGGGAGACCCCAGCCGGCAAAGGGAGACCCAGCCGGCAAAGGGAGACCCAGCCCCCGTTGAAGAAACGGCTGGGGTGAGCTCAGCACTGGGTCCCTGGGCAAATGAGTCTCTGGTTTATTAGACGTCAGCAGCTACAGTCTTGCCAACTTTTTTTTCTTCACAAATCCGACTAAAGTTTCTCTAAATCGGAGCTCTGGACTCCTTCAGAAAAAATGAATACTGTAGCTGCTGACTTTTTAATAGTAGGGCGCTTACCTGTCCTGCAAGCCAGTGATGATGTCGGCACCCCAGACGATTCCCCCCCCCCCATCGGCTGAGAGAGATTATATATATATATATATATATATATATATATAAATAAAAGTAAAGTAATGCGCACCATCCCCCGTGCTTATACACAAAATGCGCACAAATACGTAAACAGTCATTGCAGCACACATGTGAGGTATCATCACGAAACAATAGAGCGAGAGCAATAATTCTAGCACCAGACCGCCTGTGTAACTCCAAACTGGTAACCTGTAAAAATATTTAAAATGTTCCCTATGGAGAATTTTAAGTACCGTAGTTGAGCGTCATTTTATGGGCATACGCAATTTCAAAGCATGACATCGGCTTTTACATTTTATCAAAGAATGGTAAATGGGTATGGTGTTTGTGTGTGATAAAAGGCATTAAAGTTTTTTTTTTTTTTTAAACGCTGCGCAAATACCGTGTGATATAAAAAAAATGAATTGCAAAAACACACACACACACACACACACACACACATATATACACACACATACACACACATACACATACACACACACACACACACATATATATACACACACATACACACACACACACACACTTTGTGTTTAGGGGTTCCAAGTAATTTTCTAGCAAAAAAAATGTAAAATAAAAATTACAATTTACAATTTAATTTACAAGTAGAAGAGAAGCGTCAGAATTGGAACGGTAGGGAAGTGATTACTCCATGGAGGAAAGTCTCACCTCATCAGTTCCATGTTCCTCCAGCTCTTTGTAGAACTTCAATGCAATACTGATCATCAATTTCCCCTTGTCACCATTGGGGTTGGAGATGTGATACAGAACGCCATCGAAGTCTGAGGAAAATAAATAAATAAAAATGTAAATAGAAAAAAAACATTAAGCTTCAGTTGCAAAAAAGTAAACCCCAAAAAGAGATCTTGTGTACAAAGGCCATGGCCGGCATCAATGGACAATGTCGGCATCTCCTTAAAGTTTAAGGCTCTGTTCACACCTAGGCGTATATACGCCTGAAGCGCGACGCCGCAGCAGCCCAAAAGACGCTGGAGGGATGATTTTACATTGCCCTCTATGGAGATGGTTCACATCTCCACGCCGAACGCCTGCAAACAAGTCCCGGACCTTTTTTTCAGGCGGCGTTCGGCATAGGAGATGTGCACCTGGGGGTAAGCTGCATTCACAATCGCAGCGTTTTGTCGCCGCAAATCGCGGGACAAAAAGCCGCGATTAGGTACGCCAAGGTGTGAATGCAGCCTAACTTGACTCTCACGAACACAAACTATTTTTAATCCTTATGCTGCTAGTATTAGTAAATAGGTAGTAAAGTATGTTATATTTAGTTGTCTTAAAGTGGATGTAGACCCTCCATATACACAGTGAACAGCCTCAGATGATACACAGAGATTAAACAAATCTCCCTACATAAGTTTTACATGTATATCTGCTGTCTTCACATTTATATAATGTTTATAAAGTTCAGATCGTGTTAGGCCCCTTTCACACAGGGCGAATCAGTAATGATCCGCCCTGTGAACCTCCGCTTGCTCAGCGGTGATTGCTCCGTTGATCTCTGCTGAGCCGGCGGATGACAGGGCGGTCCCCGCACACTAACACACAGCTCCTTTCTCTATCTGCAACGTAGAGAGCGTCCTGACTCTCCTGTAGTCCAAGGGAGGGGGCGAGCACGACACTCCACACCAGGGAGAAAGCCTCACATTACGGTGTGGAGTTACAGACAGAAGAACAGGAAGTGAGGATTTCTCAGAAGAAATAAGGACATTTAAAAGCAAAATGGAAGGATGAGGTAAGTGAAGGAGGACTGCACTAAGGTAAAGGAAGGTATTTAGGGAGGGGGGGGGAAATTCCTTTACAACCCCTTTTCCTAAATATCTTCCTTTACCTTAGTGCAGTCCTCCTTCACTTACCTCATCCTTCCATTTTGCTTTTAAAAATGTCCCAACATGTTTCGCCCTAAAATTTGGCTTCCTCAGGGGTCGCTGTCCAAGTGAATATAAGAGCCTCCCCAAAATATATTACAATTGATAATGCTTCAGGTTGTCAAGCAGACACCATAAGACCAAAGACTGAACTGCAGGCAATCACAGGAGGCATGAAAGGACCAGAGAGTCTAGTTTGCAAAAAAAAAAGGTGAACACGAGGATGATAAACTCCTATTACAATCCCTTTAACTTTGGATAGTACTTTTTTTCTCTGCCAGTAAATATTTTATACAGCCCACTTCCTGTTTCTTGTCTGGTCATTAGCCTAGGCTTACGACATCATCTACAGCGCTCTCTCTAGAGAGGGAGTTTGGCAAGAAGGGGGAGGGGGGGGGGGGAGTCATAGGAGAACCAAAGGAGAGCTGCAGAGCTGGAGGGGGCGGCCATAGGAGAAGACTGCAGAGATCCAAGTTTATTCATTTATCAAGAGATGGGGAAATGTGAAGGAAAGCAACAATGTGAGTGTGCACGCCTCTGTGTGTCTGTATAAATCCAGGAAGTGATCAGGCAGCAGCCTCAGCTGCCCACAGTAAAAATGGCTGCAGCCAGACTCAGTGGAGGGAGATTTCTGCAGCATATTTGGCGAGTACAGAATCACAGTATGTATGTATGTATGTATGTATGTATGTATGTATGTATGTATTTTTTTTATATATATATATATATATATATATATATATATATATATATATATATATATATATATATATATATATATATATATATATATATATATATATATATATATATATATATATATATATATATACACACACACACACACACACACATATATAAAATAATATGCAAAGTGGTTGGAGGGAAGCTTCAGAATGGCAAAAGATGTTTTTTATTACAAATGATGTGCAGTTCCTCTTTAACTGGGCTGCTTAGTTTTTACAAAACTGGAGTTCTGCATTATTCCCCCCCCCCCCCCCCCCCCCACAACACACATTTAATAGACATTCACCAGTAGCAGTGCACTGTAACGCACAGGTCTCTGCATTGTAATGCACTCAATGTTAAGTACGTTGTTCCGTCTAGATGGGTTTGGATGCAATATAAAAGAACAGCCCAGTGTCCTCACACAGACTTCTATTGTAGATGTAGAGGGATTGTGTCACACCCGCTTTGGTGCCGATGACGGAGTGCACTAGGTCTATCTTTGGTAACCAACAGAAGGTAAACTTAAAGTGGAACTTCAGTCTTTTTTTTTAATCTTTCCATCTATTAAATCTTCTGCCCTTGTTGTTGTTGTTTTAACTTTGGATAGTAAAAAATGTTGTTTCCGCCAGTAAATCCCTTCTACAGCCCACTTCCTGTTTCTTGTCTGGTCAATAGCCTAGGTTTATGACATCATGTACAACTCCCATGAGGGAGGGGATGGATGAGTATTAAGAGGGCCAATGAGAGCTGCAGAGCTGGAGGTGCAGAGGTGTATTTAGGTTTTGTGCTGCCCTAGGCCTGACTAAACTTGCGCACCCCCCAATTTAAATATGACCCACCCCTTCTTTAAGACCCGCCCTGTCATATTCATGGGAAGAGGACAGAGGGACGCCGTGGGTAGACGGACAGAGGGACGCCGTGGGTAGACGGACAGAGGGACGCCGTGGGTAGACGGACAGAGGGACGCCGTGGGTAGACGGACAGAGGGACGCCGTGGGTAGACGGACAGAGGGACGCCGTGGGTAGACGGACAGAGGGACGCCGTGGGTAGACGGACAGAGGGACGCCGTGGGTAGACGGACAGAGGGACGCCGTGGGTAGACGGACAGAGGGACGCCGTGGGTAGACGGACAGAGGGACGCCGTGGGTAGACGGACAGAGGGACGCCGTGGGTAGACGGACAGAGGGACGCCGTGGGTAGACGGACAGAGGGACGCCGCGGGTAGACGGACAGAGGGACGCCGCGGGAAAAAGGACAGAGGGACGCCGCGGGAAAAAGGACAGAGGGACGCCGCGGGAAAAAGGACAGAGGGACGCCGCGGGAAAAAAGGACAGAGGGACGCCGCGGGAAAAAGGACAGAGGGACGCCGCGGGAAAAAAGGACAGAGGGACGCCGCGGGAAAAAAGGACAGAGGGACGCCGCGGGAAAAAGGACAGAGGGACGCCGCGGGAAAAAGGACAGAGGGACGCCGCGGGAAAAAGGACAGAGGGACGCCGCGGGAAAAAGGACAGAGGGACGCCGCGGGAAAAAGGACAGAGGGACGCCGCGGGAAAAAGGACAGAGGGACGCCGCGGGAAAAAGGACAGAGGGACGCCGCGGGAAAAAAGGACAGAGGGACGCCGCGGGAAAAAGGACAGAGGGACGCCGCGGGAAAAAAGGACAGAGGGACGCCGCGGGAAAAAGGACAGAGGGACGCCGCGGGAAAAAGGACAGAGGGACGCCGCGGGGAAAAAGGACAGAGGGACGCCGCGGGAAAAAGGACAGAGGGACGCCGCGGGAAAAAGGACAGAGGGACGCCGCGGGAAAAAGGACAGAGGGACGCCGCGGGAAAAAGGACAGAGGGACGCCGCGGGAAAAAGGACAGAGAGGGACATTGTGGCAGTCAATAAGGCCTAGAGAATAGCAGGTTAGGCACTTCCTAATGGCTCCATCCCTGGGAATAGTAATGAATAATGGCCAACAGGCCCGCTTACCAGACCCAGCAAAATCGCAACCAACCGGCCGGCGGCCCCGCGCAAAGTGCCGCTCTAGGCCTGGGCCTTGTCGGCCTAGGCCAGAATACATCCCTGTGGGAGGTGTGTCTGTGTAAATCCAGGAAGTGAACAGACAGCAGCTTCAGCTGCCCACAGTTAAAATGGCTGCAGCCAGACTCAGTGGAGGGAGATTTCTGCAGCATATTTGACAAGTACAGAATCGCAGTATATATAAAACAATATGCAAAGTGGGTGGAGGGAAGCTTCAGAATGGCAAAGATGTTTTTTTATTTAAAATTATGTGAGCAGACGGCAGTTCATCTTAAAAGTGCAACTATACTTTGAGCAACACAGACTGAAAATGCTGTTTAATATTTATTTTATTTTTTATATTGAAAGCAAGCTCCCCCATCCATCCATGATTCCATGCCTTATTTTGTTGAAAAATCACTTTGAAAAACAGACACAGAGACAGATCTCCAGAACCAGAGAGAGAGAGAGTGATCTCCCTGCAAGGCGAGGCGGAGCCACCTACACAGGGAGGTACTAGAGCCGGGTCAGAGAGGATAGAGAGATGCAAGGGCGATTTGGGGAGGGGAGGGGGGTTAACGCTGCACGCAAAGAACCCCCCCCCCCCCCCCAAACAATGTAGTCAACATTTAAAACACCCCCCCAAACCCTCTACTCGGCATGCAAAGCACCCCCCAAATCCAGAACACCCCCAGATACAACTGGAGGAAAACCATACTGCGGATGTGGCCCACAATGAAATGGAGTTGGAAGTAGCATATACTTCTTGGAATGCATCTGCCCTTAGCTCAGGCATGCAGACAGAAAGGTGTGCTTAGTCCCTGCTCTCCTTCTGAAGGCTCCTGGGATGTATGACATCCTTTTGGGCTGGGTCAGAAAACAAAAAGCAACGGAAGATATAGATATATAAGAGCTCAAAAGAAAAAAAAAAAAAAAAAAAAATTTTGTTTTAGATAATTTTTTTTCCCCGGGACCGGTGCTGACACAGGACACCGCGGACTAGGCCGAAGCCTCACCTAAAAACTCCTGCCCGCAGCTGTCCATCAAAAAAAAAAAAAAAGAAGAAGATTTACGATTCTAACTCAAGTGGTTTTTTTTTTCCCCTAACTTCTCTAGAAAAGTTCAAGAACTGCTGCACGTAAAATCGTTTTATCTTTTGAATATATGTTTTAAACAATATACCTTCCTATTTACTAAAAATTAAATCCGTCTTACTGCATGTCTAACTTTATCTGTGCTTTAATTGGTTGACACGGACGGGTAGTCAGCGTGTACACATGATTGGGTAAGAAAATTCTCAGTTTATGTTCCTTTAAATTACGAATATAATGCTGCGTACACACGCTAATTTTTTCGGCATGGAAAAAAAAACATCGTTTTTAAAAAATTTAACTTAAAATGGTGGTGTGTTGGCTTCACATCATTTTTCGGGTTCTGAGAAACAACAACAAAAAAAAAAAAAAGCTGCATTTTTTTAAACGACGTTTTAAACCATGCCGTTTTTCGGGTTGTAAAAAAATGATCGTGTGTGCGCTAAAACGGCGTTAAAAACCTGCGCATGCTCAGAAGCAAGTTATGAGACGGGAGCGCTCGTTCTGGTAAAACTACCGTTCGTAATGGAGATAGCACATTCATCACGCTGTAACAGACAGAAAAGCGCAAATCGTCTTTTACTAACACGGAATCAGCTAAAGCAGCCCCAAGGGTGGCGCCATCCGCATGGAACTTCCCCTTTATAGTGCCGTACGTCACCGCGCTTTGCTAGAGTATTTTTTTTAAAACGATGGTGTGTGGGCAACGTCGTTTTAATGATGAAGTTGGAAAAAACAACGTTTTTGTTTAATGCCGAAAAATGATGGTGTGTACGCGGCATAAGGAGGACAGGATGTATCTCCAGTCTGATGATTTCCGGATGTAGAAAACATATGAATGCAATAAAAATGATTACTAGAATGTAGAAATAAAGAAGGAAAAGCTGCTGACACGCGGACTGTTCCCGGGGAGAGTGACTCACTCCATCCAAACATCCCACAAGAAATCTGTTCGTCACAAAGGCCTCCCCTCTGACGACGGAGAGCGGTGTGCAGTTTGCTGGCAATTCCCCATTTATAAAAGCACGCGGCATTATTCGTAGTGGTGAAAAGCTCCGCGGGTCTCTTCTCCAACCTGGAAAAGTCAGCGCTATTTTTATCAGAACACCGTGGGAGCTTTCCCGACAGCGGAACGATACGCAGAGCTTTACAATGAGCTATTCAGTACATTGCATTTACTAATCCGAGAGCCTAAAGTCATTCTAAAGCTTCAATTTTTTCTTTTTTTTTTTTAACAAACATGTTATGCTTACCCGCTCTGGGTAATGGTTTTGCACAGAACAGCCCCAATCCTCCTCTTCTGGGATCCCCCACATAAGCTCCTCGCTCCTCCCTGCTATAGGGTAACTTGTGCAAGCTCAATCCCAAGCTAGACACATACAGAGTGGTTGGCCATGCCCCCAGCTCCCTCCCAACACAATCTGATTGTCAGGAGCCAATGGCTGCCACCATGTCCGGAGAGGGAGAGGCACATCACTGCTGCTCACAAGCACATCGCTGGATGAGAAAGAGAAAAAGGCGAGGCAAAAAGAGAAAAAGAGAAAAAGGCGAGGCAAAAAGAGAAAAAGAGAAAAAGGCGAGGCAAAAAGAGAAAAAGAGAAAAAGGCGAGGCAAAAAGAGAAAAAGGAGAAAAAGGCGAGGCAAAAAGAGAAAAAGAGAAAAAGGCGAGGCAAAAAGAGAAAAAGAGAAAAAGGCGAGGCAAAAAGAGAAAAAGAGAAAAAGGCGAGGCAAAAAGAGAAAAAGAGAAAAAGGCGAGGCAAAAAGAGAAAAAGAGAAAAAGGCGAGGCAAAAAGAGAAAAAGAGAAAAAGGCGAGGCAAAAAGAGAAAAAGAGAAAAAGGCGAGGCAAAAAGAGAAAAAGAGAAAAAGGCGAGGCAAAAAGAGAAAAAGAGAAAAAGGCGAGGCAAAAAGAGAAAAAGGCGAGGCAAAAAGAGAAAAAGAGAAAAAGGCGAGGCAAAAAGAGAAAAAGAGAAAAAGGCGAGGCAAAAAGAGAAAAAGAGAAGGCGAGGCAAAAAGAGAAAAAGAGAAGGCGAGGCAAAAAGAGAAAAAGAGAAGGCGAGGCAAAAAGAGAAAAAGAGAAGGCGAGGCAAAAAGAGAAAAAGAGAAGGCGAGGCAAAAAGAGAAAAAGAGAAGGCGAGGCTGCAGGACCCCTGACCCTCCTGTCTGGACAGTGCAGATTGGCGCTGTGATGATCACATCCACTCTCCCCCAAGAGAAAAAAAAAATCTCTCTAGCAATACACACTAAACTGAGCATGTGCAGATTGCCTCCTAGGGCTCTGTACTATCAGCAGAGGGATTGGGGACTGAGGAAGAACGGGAGGATCAGAGAAGACAGGATCAAACAGCCTTCTTTACACTACGCAGAGGATTAACCCCTTAGGTTTCACAGCGATTATAACAAGCATGCTTCGCTGCATATACACACTGATTTTACTGTTGTGGGTTCAGTAACACGTTAAGCATTGAAGCTCACAGATTACAAAAAAAAAAAAAAAAAAAAAAAAAAGGGTGACAAAAATTGTTACCTGCAAAGGTCACCTCCACCGCCTCTGGTTTATTCCTAAAAGAGAAAGAAAAAATTAATACAGAGAAAGAAGACCAAATCCAAAAAGTAGACAGAACAAAAAGGAACCATCTTAAAGTAGAACTGACAGCTGTTCTAATCCCTCCAATATAAAAACTTTTTTTTTTTTTAGTTTGGACCAATGTATATCCACTTTCTCTCTGGAAGATTTACCCCCCTGAAAAGGGCAATTTTTGGCAATACAGCACTGCATTACTTTAATTGACAATTGCGCGGTCGTGCGACGATGTACCCAAAAAAAATTGACGTCCTTTTTTCCCCCCACAATCAGAGCTTTCTCTTGGTGGCATTTGATCACCGCTGCAGTAAAAATGTTGCGCTATAAATTAAGGTTGTCCCGATACCACTTTAAGACCGAGTAAAAGTACCGATACTTTTTTTTAATCTCAGCGGCACATGTGTTAGTATGTTTTTTTTTTTATCTCTAACAATGTTTAATTTTTTACATTTTATTTTATTACAATTTTTTTTTATTTATAATGCTTTCTTTTTTTTAAGGGGGGGGGGGGGGGGTGGACCGTGTCAGTGTGTTTTTTCCAGGGCTGTGGAGTCGGTAGATAAATGTTCCGACTCCGACTCCTCAGTTTTATGTACTTCCGACTCCTCTGTATTAATATGCGAATGTATTTTATACATTCCTTGAGGGAAAGAAACGCAACCTACCACAGGACTACCTGCTGGGAAGCCAACAGTCTACTGTATTGCACAGTTTAACCACTTAAGCCCCGGACCAATACGCTGTCTAAAGACCCAAGGTGTTTTTACAATTTGTCACTGCGCTGCTTTAACTGGTAATTGCGCGGTCATGCAATGTTGTACCGAAACGAAATTTGCGTCCTTTTCTTCCCACAAATAGAGCTTTCTTTTGATGGTATTTGATTGCCTATGCGATTTTTATTTTTTGCGATATAAACGGAAAAAGACCAAAAATTTTGAAAACAAAAGATTTTTCTTATAACAAAAAGTAAAAAATATCGAATAAACTAAATTTTAGTCAAACATTTAGGCCAAAATGTATTCAGCCACATGTCTTTTGTAAAAAAAATCGCAATAAGCGTATATTTATTGGTTTTCGCAAAAATTATAGCGTCTACAAACTAGGGTACATTTTCTGGAATTTACACAACTTTTATTTTATGACTGCCTATCGCATTTCTTGAGGTGCTAAAATGTCAAGGCAGTACAAAACCCCCCCAAATGACCCCATTTTGGAAAGTAGACACCCCAGGGAAACTGCTGAGAGGCATGTTGAGTCCATTGAATATTTTTTTTTTTGTCCCAAGTGATTGAATAATGACAAAAAAATAAAAATAAAAAAAAAATTACAAAAAGTTGTCACTAAATGATATATTGCTCACACATGCCATGGTTATATGTGGAATTGCACCCCAAAATACATTCTGCTGCTTCTTCTGAGTACGAGGATACCACATGTGTGGGACTTTTTGGGAGCCTAGCCACGTACGGGACCCCAAAACCCAAGCACCGCCTTCAGCATTTCTAAGGGCGCAAATTTTTGATTTCACTCCTCACTACCTATCACAGTTTCGAAGGCCATAAAATGCCAAAATAGCACAAAACCCCCCCAAATGACCCCATTTTGGAAAGTAGACACCCCAAGCTATTTGCTGAGAGGCATGTCGAGTCCATGGAATATTTTATATTTTGACACAAGTTGCGGGAATATGACAAACTGATTTTTTTTTTGCACAAAGTTGTCACTAAATGATATATTTCTCACACATGCCATGGTTATATGTGGAATTGCACCCCAAAATACATTCTGCTGCTTCTCCTGAGTACGGGGATACCACATGTGTGGGACTTTTTGGGAGCCTAGCCGCGTACGGGACCCCGAAAACCAATCACCACCTTCAAGATTTCTAAGGGCATAAATTTTTGATTTCACTCCTCACTACCTATCATAGTTTTGAAGGCCATACAATGCCAAGATGGCACACAACCCCCCCAAATGACCCCATTTTGGAAAGAAGACACCCCAAGCTATTTGCTGAGAGGCATGTTGAGTCCATGGAATATTTAATTTTTTTTGCCCCAAGTGATTGAATATTGACCAAAAAAATAAATAAAAAATAAATTACAAAACGTTGTCACTAAATGATATATTTCTCACACATGCCATGGTTATATGTGGTATTGCACCCCAAAATACATTCTGCTGCTTCTCCTGAGTACGGGGATACCACATGTGTGGGACTTTTTGGGAGCTTAGCCGCGTACGGGACCCCGAAAACCAATCACCACCTTCAAGATTTCTAAGGACATACATTTTTGATTTCACTCACACAAATCTTGAAGGCGGTGATTGGTTTTCGGGGTCCCGTACTTGGCTAGGCTCCCAAAAAGTCCCACACATGTGGTATCTCCGTACTCAGGAGAAGCAGCAGAATGTATTTTGGGGTGCAATTCCACATATAACCATGGCATGTGTGAGAAATATATCATTTAGTGACAACGTTTTGTAATTTTTTTTTTTTTTTTTTTTTTTGGTCAATATTCAATCACTTGGGGCAAAAAAATTAAATATTCCATGGACTCAACATGCCTCTCAGCAAATAGCTTGGGGTGTCTTCTTTACAAAATGGGGTCATTTGGGGGGGTTGTGTGCCATCTTGGCATTTTATGGCCTTCAAAACTATGATAGGTAGTGAGGAGTGAAATCAAAAATGTATGCCCTTAGAAATCTTGAAGATGGTGATTGGTTTTCGGGGCCCCATACGTGGCTAGGCTCCCAAAAAGTCCCACACATGTGGTATCCCCGTACTCAGGAGAAGCAGCAGAATGTATTTTGGGGTGCAATTCCACATATAACCATGGCATGTGTGAGAAATATATCATTTAGTGACAACTTTGTGCAAAAAAAAATCAGTTTATCATATTCCCGCAACTTGTGTCAAAATATAAAATATTCCATGGACTCGACATCCCTCTCAGAAAATAGCTTGGGGTGTCTACTTTCCAAAATGGGGTCATTTGGGGGGTTTTTGTGCTATTTTGGCATTTTATGGCCTTCGAAACTGTGATAGGTAGTGAGGAGTGAAATCAAAAATTTACACCCTTAGAAAGCCTGAAGGCGGTGATTGTTTTTTGGGGTCCCGTATGCGGCTAGGCTCCCAAAAAGTCTCACACATGTGGTAGCCCCGTACTCAGGAGAAGCAGCAGAATGTATTTTGGGGTGTAATTCCACATATGGGGGGAGTATGTTTTGCGTGTGGGTGTAAGCGTTACTGGCACTAACTAGCTACCTAGCGGCACCAGCGACACTAATACAGCGATCAGAAAAATGATCGCTTAGTGATGCTGGCAATAGGGGGGTGAAAGGGTTAACTCTAGGGGCAATCAGGGGTTAAAACCTTTATTAGAAAATGTATGGGGGGTACCTAACGCTATAAAAACCTAGCGGGCGAACCTCAAAAAATAACTAGCTACCTAGCGGCACTAATACAGCGATCAGAAAAATGATTGCTTAGTGACGCTGGTAATAGGGGGTAAAAGGGTTAACTCTAGGGGCAATCAGGGGTTAAAACCTTTATTAGAAAATGTATGGGGGTACCTAACGCTATAAAAACCTGGCGGGCGAACCTCAAAAAATAACTAGCTACCTAGCGGCACCAGCGACACTAATACAGCGATCAGAAAAAAACGATCGCTTAGTGACGCTGGCAATAGGGGGTGAAAGGGTTAACTCTAGGGGCAATCAGGGGTTAAAAACCTTTATTAGAAAATGTATGGGGGTACCTAACGCTATAAAAACCTGGCGGGCGAACCTCAAAAAAATAACTAGCTACCTAGCGGCACCAGCGACACTAATACAGCGATCAGAAAAACGTTCGCTTAGTGACGCTGGCAGTAGGGGGTGAAAGAGTTAACTCTAGGGGCAATCAGGGGTTAAAACCTTTATTAGAAAATGTATGGGGGTACCTAACGCTATAAAAACCTGGCGGGCGAACCTCAAAAAATAACTAGCTACCTAGCGGCACCAGCGGCACTAATACAGCGATCAGAAAAACGATCGCTTAGTGACGCTGGCAATAGGGGGGTGAAAGGGTTAACTCTAGGGGCAATCAGGGGTTAAAACCTTTATTAGAAAATGTATGGGGGTACCTAACGCTATAAAAACCTGGCGGGCGAACCTCAAAAAATAACTAGCTACCTAGCGGCACGAGCGACACTAATACAGCGATCAGAAAAACGATCGCTTAGTGACGCTGGCAAAAGGGGGGTGAAAGGGTTAACTAGGGGGTGATCAAGGGGTTAAAAGTGTTAGGTCCAGTGTAGCCCCCTACCCCCCCCCCCCAATAAAGGTTTTAACCTCTTGATCACCCCCTAGTTAACCCTTTCACCCCCCTTTTGCCAGCGTCACTAAGCGATCGTTTTTCTGATCGCTGTATTAGTGTCGCTCGTGCCACTAGGTAGCTAGTTTTTTTTTTGAGGTTCGCCGCCATGTTTTTATAGCGTTAGGTACCCCCATAAATTTTCTAACGCTATAAAAACATGGCGGCGAACCTCAAAAAAAAACTAGCTACCTAGTGGCACGAGCGACACTAATACAGCGATCAGAAAAACAATCGCTTAGTGACGCTGGCAAAAGGGGGGTGAAAGGGTTAACTAGGGGGTGATCAAGGGGTTAAAAGTGTTAGGTCCAGGGTAGCCCCCTACCCCCCCCCCAATAAAGGTTTTAACCCCTTGATCACCCCCCTAGTTAACCCTTTCACCCCCCTTTTGCCAGCGTCACTAAGCGATCGTTTTTCTGATCGCTGTATTAGTGTCGCTCGTGCCGCTAGGTAGCTAGTTTTTTTTGAGGTTCGCCGCCATGTTTTTATAGCGTTAGGTACCCCCATAAATTTTCTAACGCTAAAAAAAACATGGCGGCGAACCTAAAAAAAAAGCTAGCTACCTAGCGGCACGAGCGACACTAGTACAGCGATCAGAAAAACGATCGCTTAGTGACGCTGGCAAAAGGGGGGTGAAAGGGTTAACTAGGGGGTGATCAAGGGGTTAAAAGTGTTAGGTCCAGTGTAGCCCCCCCCCCCCCCCCCCCCCCATAAAGGTTTTAACCCCTTGATCACCCCCTAGTTAACCCTTTCACCCCCCTTTTGCCAGCGTCACTAAGCGATCGTTTTTCTGATCGCTGTATTAGTGTCGCTCGTGCCGCTAGGTAGCTAGTTTTTTTTGAGGTTCGCCGCCATGTTTTTATAGCGTTAGGTACCCCCATAAATTTTCTAACGCTATAAAAACATGGCGGCGAACCTCAAAAAAAAACTAGCTACCTAGTGGCACGAGCGACACTAATACAGCGATCAGAAAAACGATCGCTTAGTGACGCTGGAAAAAGGGGGGTGAAAGGGTTAACTAGGGGGTGATCAAGGGGTTAAAACCTTTATTGGGGGGGGGGGGGGGGGCTATCCTGGACCTAACACTAACTGCCTGACACTAACTGCCTGTCACACTGAAACTAAATGCAGTGATCAGTAAATGATCACTGCAATTTAGTGACAGTGTGACAGGGGGGGGCTGATGGGGGCAATCGGGGGGTGACCGGGGGGGGGATCGTAAGCCTATGTGTACAGGTGTCAGTGTAGTGCTTGTGTACTCACTGTGTGATGTCTCCGCTCCTCCGCCGGACGAAAATACCGGCGGGAGGAGCGGTGACATCACTTCCTCCTCTGCCTGTGTTTACAATGCAGGCAGAGGAGGGCGGGGGAGGAAGCTGATTGGCTGGGGAGCGATCCGGAGGGGGCGGACAAAAACGAACTGCCGCCCCCGCATCCCGGATCGCTCCTGAAGATTACCGACCCGCGCCATGTACCGGGGGGGGTCCCGATCGGACCCCCCACCGCCGTCAAGCAGAGGACGTACAGGTACGTACATGTGCCTGTCCGTGCCATTCTGCTGACGTATATGTACATGAGCAGGTCGGCAAGTGGTTAAGCAAAAGACAAACACAATGAAAACAATCAAGTGGCTGGATAGTAGCAGCAGGCATAAACATCAGGAACAGGATCTTTACCAGTTCAAAAATAGAACAAAAACAAAGCTTATCTATAATGAACCAAAAACAAAATCTGTAAAACCTAGAAATGGTTTATATTAATCTTGAAATGTAGTTCTAGGCTTAGCAAATGCAAATCATCTCAATGTAGAGTTCTAAGGAAGAGAATTGCCTCTGCCAGATCCTCTTTCATAGAGGCTCTTAAGTCAGACTGAGCCTAGGTTCACACTGCTGCGAATTCAAAATCGCGGTAAAATGCACAATTTTACCGCGATTTTGGCCACAATTTAATGTAAATCGCGGCCCGAAATCGCAAAAAGTAGTACAGGAACTACTTTTTGAAATCGCAGATGCGGCGACAGTGCCATTGCCGACAATTGCCGCCGATTTGAGATGCGATTTGACATGTCAAATCGCATCTCAAATCGTTCCAAATCGTACCCAGTGTGAACCAGGGCTTTATTATTTTTAGGGCTGAAAATAATCTTTCGACACTGACTTGGGTGGGTGGCATTGCAGTAACTATTCTGGCCACATCACTAACGATCTCTGGATAAACAAGGATGGCTTCTTCAACAGTAAGTTTTGATGAGCGATCATACTTTTCAACTTCTTTTAGTGCTTTATAAAACTCCTGTTGGAATTTTTTTATTTGGACACTTACTGGTTCTCTAACATGCGATCCCTGTAAAAGCAGAACACAACACTATGGAAAGTATAAGTATTGCAGCTCCTAATTGTGCGTTGCGTGCCATATAGTGAAGCACATGAAAAGCATGCTTCTTCACGGTCACTTAACGTGTTCGTTTTGCGGTTACGTGAGGCACTGCATGTATTGGTCTTTATTCTTACAGTAGAGAAGTCATTAATTATAACTTTTTGTGAATTGGGACATTTAAACTTGCTTTTTTTTTTTTTTTATTCCAATCTAAATTTAGTAGGAGTCGGTGCATTGTTTGCCGACTCCAGGTACCCAAAATTTCCCCCGACTCCGACTCCACAGCCCTGTTTTTTTCTTGAATTTTTTTTATTTTCTACAATCATTTTTTTATTCTTTTGTTTTTTATTTATTTTTTCAGCCCTGTTGGGGGGGTCTTTGGTGAGATATCAGGGGTCTTAACAGACCTCTGACATCTTCCCTTTGAGACAGAGAAAGGGACTAGAGACACATGTTCCCCAGTCCCTATCTCAGCAGCATCAGCTGTGCTGAAAATGAAAGGAGAGAAGACAGCGTCTTCTCTTCATTCATAAACTGAAACATTGTAGACACAGGTTACAATGTTTCAGTTATGTGAATGGACAGAGTCAGTGATCACTGACTGTCCATTCGGAGCAGTAAGGAGCCGGATTTACCAGCTCCTACCCCGCTCTCCATCCTGACAGTTCCAGGGGGTGGAGGAGGAGTACGGAAGGGGAGAGAAACACGGCGGGATGCACGGTATACACGGTGGCATGCACGGTGGCATACACGGCAGCTTTCAGCTGCTTTAAAATCAGCGGTGATCGGTCCTTGTAAACTTCCCCATGCACTGATCACCGCCGACATTACAAGTATCGGGTGAAGCATCGGGAGCATTTGCCCGAGTACAAGTACTCAGGCAAATGCTTGGTATCGTTCCCGATACTGGTATCGGTATCGGGACAACCCTACTATAAATAGCCCAATACATATTTTTTTTCTAGCAAAAAATAAAATAATTCTAATAAGCGTATATTGATTGGTGTGTGCAAAAGCAGTTACAAACTATGGAATATATTTATGGAATTTTCATTTATAGTTTTACTAGTAATGGCGGCGATCAGCGTGTTATAGCAGGACTGCAATATTGCGGCGGACAAAAAAATAAATAAAAAATCGGACACCTACACTGTTTTGGGAACCAGTAACAGCGATACAGTCTCTTCATCAGTGCTAAAAATATGCACCGTCACTGTGCCAACGACACTGGCAGGGAAGGGGGTTAACATCAGGGTCAAAAGGGTTCAAATGTGTGCCTGACCAGTATTTTAATACAGTGAGGGGGAGGTGCTTGTACTAGTCGAAGGCAAAGATCTGGATCACGCCTTCTATACTGACAGAACAGCAATCTGCCTTGTTTACATAGACAGACTGTCATTCTGCCTGTGTAACAAACAAATCGCTGAGTTGCGGTGGACATTGTGCCTGTTGTGCACAAGCAAAGCGGTAGCGAGCCTCCAGCAGCACGCATGCGCGCCCGATACTCAGAAATGCAGTAACACACACACACACACACACACACACACACACATAGAGGTCGACCGATATGGGTTTTTCTCTGGCCGATGCCGATATTTAAGAAATCTGGGCGGCCGATATATGATGCCGGTTTTTGCGGCCGATATTTTAGGCCAATTTTTTTTTTTTTTTGGGTGGCACTGGCTCGTGGCACTGGATGGCACTAATTGGCACTGGAAGATGATACTAGCAGATGGCACTGATTGGCAGGTAGCACTTATTGGCACTGGCAGGTGGCACTAATTGACACTGGCAGGTGGCACTAATTGACACTGGCAGGTGGCACTAATTGACACTGGCAGGTGGCACTAATTGACACTGGCAGGTGGCACTAATTGACACTGGCAGGTGGCACTAATTGACACTGGCACTGATTGGCAGGTAGCACTTATTGGCACTGGCAGGTGGCACTAATTGACACTGGCACTGATTGGCAGATGGCACGTGGCACTGGCAGGTGACACTGGTTGGCACTGACTGGCAGCACTAATTGGCACTGGTTGGCATTGGCAGGTGGCACTGATGGCTTTAGTTGGCACTGGCAGGTGGCACTGGATGGAAGGTGGCACTAAATGGTGGCACTGGTATTGTCACTGGCAGATGGCAAGTTGCACTGGTGCAAAATTATATATATATATATAAACACTGATCGCTATAAAAATGCCAATGGTCCCAAAAATGTGTCACAAGTGTCCGAAGTGTCCGCCATAATGTCACAGTACCGGAAAAAAAAAAAAAGCTGATCGCCGCCATTACTTGTAAAAAATATTAATAAAAATGCCATAAAAATATCCCCTATTTTGTAAACGCTATAACCAATAAACGCTTATTGCAATTTTTTTTTACAAAAAATAGGTAGAAGAATACGTATCGGCCTAAACTGAGGAAAAACATTTTTTTTTATATATTTTTGGGGGATATTTATTACAGCAAAAAGTACAAAATATAATTTTTTTTCAAAATTGTCGCTCTATTTTTGTTTATAGCGCAAAAACTAAAAACCGCAGAGCTGATCAAATACCACCAAAAGAAAGCTCTATTTGTGGGGAAAAAAGGACGCCAATTTTGTTTGGGAGCAATGTCGCGCGACCGCGCAATTGTCTGTTAAAGTGCCGAATCGCAAAAAGTGCTCTGGTCTTTGACCAGCAATATGGTCCGGGGGTTAAGTGGTTAAAAGCAAACTAAATCTTTCAAAATGACAACATTTGAACGTTCTGAGAATTTGTGTACAAATTTTGCTGAGATTTTTTGTTGGAAATTTCATCAGTCTATGGCCGGCTTTAGGCCAGAAAAAAAAAATTGAAATCATTGGCCCGGATTCAGCTACATTTGCGCATTTTTTACGGAAGCGCAGGGCAACGATTTTGCCCTGCGCCCCCGCAATTTTCTTGCGCTGCCCTCGATTCGCGGAGCAGAAGCTCCGTAAATTGCGCGGGCGCGCCGGCAAAATGCCCCGCGCAAGCGCGCGCAATTTAAATGATCCCTTAGGGGGCGGGAATCATTTAAATTAGGCGCATTCCCGCGCTGATCGTAGAGCTCATGCTCCGTCGGGAAACTTTCCCGACGTGCATTGCGGCAAATGACGTCGCAAGGACGTCATTTGCTTCAGAGTGAACGTGAATGGCGTCCAGCGCCATTCACGAATCACTTACGCAAAGTACGTAAAATTCAAATTTCGCGACGCGGGAACGACGGGTATACGTAACATGGGCTGCCCCTGCTAATAGCAGGGGCAGCCTTACGCAAAAACTGCCGTACGGAAACAACGTAAATTGCGTACGCAGGGCTCGCGCAACGTTGTGAATCGGTGTTAGTATGCAATTTGCATACTATACGCTGAGTACAAGGGGAACGCCACCTAGCGGCCATCGCAAGAATGCAGCCTAAGATATGCGGGCATAAGAGCCTTATGCCGCGCCGATCTTAGGCTGCAGTCGGCGTAACGAGGTTCCTGAATCAGGAGCATTCGTTACGCCGGGGCAAGTAAGCAATTGCGCTGTGTAACCTATGGTTACACAGGCGCAATTGCTTCTTGAATCCACCCCAGTGTCTTCCTAGGTGATTTACAAATGAATGGCAGATGGGTGTGCATGGGTGCGCGTGGCTGTAGACGGGTGCACATGGCTGTAGACGGGTGCTGGGTGCAGCTCGGTGCAGGGCGGCCTCCCTCGGAGACGTGTGGTGTCATGTCGGGGAATGTGTGATCTCCAGGCCCGGGCTTGTACTGAAATGCCTCAGAAGAGGAAGTCCGCTCTTCACCTTCCTACACACAGAGATGATTTCCCCAAACTGGCTTCACAACCTTCGTACAGAGCGGATGGTAGACTATGGAACTGTCCGCACAACGTCCGCCACATACAATGTATATTGTGTTAGGACAGATTTTTTTATTTTTGTTGCTAAATTTTTTTTATTTTCAGGGTTTCTTTATAAATATCTTCACCCAACTTTCTCCCAAGACCCAGTAGGGTTCGCTCTCACATGCAGCAGCCATCGCTACGCACTCTGAAAAGTGACTTGCAGTGGGTCACTTTACAGAAAAGGGTTGGCAGGGCGGCTGGGAGGAACGGGTCACTTCCTCACTGCTTTTTTTAAACCCTTATAAGGCTGCACCACCTGCATGCAATCGCAAACGGCGACAGGGTTTGTTGCACCTGCGACCCCAATAACGGTAGTGCATTTGGTGGCAGGATGGACCGCCGAATGCGACATTGTGTTTCATTGTACAGCCCTGAGTAGCTCTGCATGTCCTTGGTTCAGGTGGGCAGTAAAACTACGGCTCAACTACCTGCTTTTACTGCCCAAGCTCTATGCATTCGCTCATTGCGGAGTCATTCATTTTGAATGGCATCCAGATGCACTTTCTACACCGCGCCAAATGCTCAGTAACGCACTAGCGTGCCTTGTGGCAATTGAACATACCAGTTGCAGCCTTCTGAATTACAACATTCCCTGTGCACCCCTCTGCCTGTCCACTGATCTCCAACATGCCAGTTGCACCCATCTGAACCACAACATTCCTCTGGCATCCCTCTGATTGTCCACTGGGCCCCAGCTTGAAAACATGCAACCTCTGGATTCCTCCTCAGCTCAACATGCCCAGCGCACGCCTTCTGGACATCAGTTGGGTCCCCACACGCCCGCTGAGCTCCAACATACCGGTTGAACCCCTCAGATTGTCCACTGAGCTCCAACATACTGGTTGCACCCCTCTGAACCACAACATTCCCAGTGCACCCCTCTGATCGACAACTGGGCCTCCACCATGCCACAGAGACCCTCTGGATTCCTCCTGAGCTCAACAAGCCCAGCAAACCCTTCGGGTGATCAGTTGGGTCCCCACATGCCCACTGAGTTCCAACATACCGGTTGCACCTGTTTTAGGCTGGGTTCACACTACTACACTACTTTCATCCTACTTTGCTCTGTGTTCAATGTTTCCCTATGAGAGCGCCTTGTAGCGTCCTACACAAGTCGGTCCGACTTTGAAAATGCTCCCTGTACTACTTTTGGTCCTACATTGATCCTACTTCAGGCCCATTGAATATCATTGAAGTCGGACCAAAGTAGTATCCTGTTCATGAAAGTAGGATGGATGTAGGACCAATGTAGGATAAATGTAGGACCAATGTAGCAGAGCAAAGTAGGATGAAAGTAGTGTAGTAGTGTGAACCCAGCCTTAAACCACAACAATTGTCAACTTGGCCCCAAACATGGCAGATGCATCTGTCTGAACCACAACATCTCCGATGCATCCCTCTGGTTGTCCACTGGGTCCCAACATGCCACTTGCAACCTCTGGATTCCTCCTCAGCTCAACATGCCCAGCGCACCCTTCTAGTCATTAGTTGTGTGCTCACATGCTCGCTGAGTGCCAACCTGCCAGTTACACCAATCTGAACCACAACATTCCTGGTGCATCCCTCTGTGTCCACTGGGCCCAAACATGCACCCTCTGGATTCCTCCTCAGCTCAACATGCCCAGCGCACCCTTCTGGTCATCAGTTTGGTCCCCACATGCCCGCTGAGCTCCAACATACCGGTTGCATCCCTCTGAACTACAACTACTGACCAGCGCACCCTTCTGGTCAGTAGTTGGTTCTTCACACGCCAGCTGAGCTCCAACGTATTGGTTGCACCCCTCTGAACTACAAGATTCCCAGTGCACCCCTCTGGATTGTTCACTGGGCCCCAACATGCCAGTTGCACCGATCTGAACCACAACATTCCTAGTGCATCCCTCCGATTGTCCACTTGGCCCCAACATGCCCCCTTTGGATTTCTCTTCAGCTAAAACATGGCAGTTGCATCTGTCTGAACCACAACATCTCCGGTGCATCCCTCTGGTTGTCCACTGGGCCCCAACATGCCACTTGCAACCTCTAGATTCCTCCTCAGCTCAACATGCCCAGCGCACCCTTCTGGTCATCAGTTGGGTCCCCACATGCCCGATGAGCTCCAACATACCGGTTGCATCCCTCTGAACCACAACATTCCCCTCCTATTGTCCACTGAGCTCCAACATGCAACCTCTGGATTCCTCCTCAGCTCAACATGTCCAGCGCAACCCTTCTGGTCATCAGTTGTGAGCTCACATGCCCACTGAGCTCCAACATATTGGTTGCACCCCTCTGGATTGTCCACTGGGCTCCAACATACCAGTTGCACCAACCTGAACCACAACATTCCTGGTGCACCCCTCCGATTGTCCACTGGGCCCCAACATGCCAGCTGCACCCATCTGAACCACAACATTCCTGGTGCACCCCTCCGATTGTCCACTGGGTTCCAACATGTCGGCTGCACCCGTCTGAACCACAACATTCCTCTGGCACACTTCTGGTCATCAGTTGAGTCCCCATACGCTCGCTGAGCTCCAACATACCGGTTGCACCCCCTCTGATCGTCAACTGGGCCTCCACATGCCACACAGACCCTCTGGATTGCTTAACATCCCCAGCACACCCTTCTGGTGATCAGTTAGGTCCCTGCATGCCCTCTGAGCTCCAACATAGCGGTTGCATCGCTCTGAACCACAACATTCCCTGTGCACCCCCAATTGTCTACTGGGCCCCAACATGTAACCTCTGGATTCCTCCTTAGCTCAACATGTCCAGCGCAACCCTTCTGGTCATCAGTTGTGAGCTCACATGCCCACTGAGCTCCAACATATTGGTTGCACCCCTCTGGATTGTCCACTGGGCCCCAACATGACACATGCACCTTCTGCATTTCTCCTCAGCTCTACATGCCCAGCACACCCTTCTGGCAATCAGTTGGGTGCCCACTGAGCACCACCAAATTGGTTGCACCCCTCTGGATTGTCCACTGGGCCCCAACATGCCAGCTGCACCCATCTGAACCACAACATTCCTGGTGCACCCCTCTGGATTGTCCACTGGGCCCCAACATGCCAGCTGCACCCATCTGAACCACAACATTCCTGGTGCACCCCTCTGGATTGTCCACTGGGCCCCAACATGCCAGCTGCACCCCTCTGATTGTCCACTGGGCCCCAACATGCCAGCTGCACCCATCTGAACCACAACATTCCTGGTGCACCCCTCCGATTGTCCACTGGGCCCCAAACATGCCACATGCAACCTCTGGACGCCTCCTTAGTTCAACATGCCCAGTGCACCCTTCTAATCATAATTTGGGTGCCCACACACCTGCTGAGCTCCAACATACCCGTTGCACCCCTTTGAACCACAATAACGATTGTCCACTGGGCCCCAACAGGACCAGTGCCACCCTCTGACCCATCTCCAGTCATGTCATCTACCCACAACCCCCCCAGTGCCAGGTTCAGGTGAGACTTGTCCCCATTCGCAATGCCAGGCAACCACTCGGGCCAACACACCCAACAAGGGCCAAGCTACCTGCCAGACACCCTCAAAGACTTGGTGGCAGGTGGCTTAGAGCCCAGCCCCCCCCCCCCAGTGAGGGCCCAGCACCCATCTACTCAGAGCCCCTCCCCCGTCATTCAGGTCACAGCACCCACACACCCATCCCCCACCCACTGAGGGCCCATTTCCTCCCTCAGGGCCCAGCACAGAAGCCACAGCACCCCAGGGCCCCTCCTGACACCCTAACAGGGCCCCTTCACCCACAACCTCACCCAGTCAGGTGACCCTTCCCCCCCCCCCACTCAGGGCCCACACGTCACACTGAAGGGCCACAGGGGCCCCTGACACTCACCCGGCCGCCGCATTCTCGAACTTGAGGTTGAGGGTCTCCTCGATGATTCGGTTGTTCACCTCCAGCAGGATCATGTCGGCAGCTCTGCTCTCTCTAGCGCTCTCTCCCCGGTGTCACTCACTGACAGGCCGCCACTTCCCTCTCCTACAGACCGCGAAGATGGCACCGCCCACCCTGCCGCTTCCGCCCTGATCCAACATGGCGGCCGCCGCTCCACCCAGCCCATCCCCAGTGCGTGTGTTTGTGTGTTCTCCAATCCTAAAAATAACCTTCTCGTCTCCGTATTAGTGATGTGCGCGGTAAAATGCGCTTCTACGCTCGCTAAGGTCACTTTATTTGGGCTTTTAGATTCAGATATAAGATAGATAGAGAAGCTTCCGCCGTACAGCAATATGGCCGCCCTTGCCGTACGGAAACTCGGGAAGGCCCCCCCTCCGCGCCCACACAAAAAAAAAGCTGTCCTTGAAAGTGCCTGATTCCCATGGTCCAGGTACGGCCATCTATAGGGCGTGGCCGGCGTGGCCTGTCTATACTATGGAATGCCAGACCTTAGTGCTTCACCATGGTGACAGGCTGTCCCTGGATTTAAAGGGACAGGCTCAGTGTTTTGTCCCTGGAAAAAAAAAATAATCCCAATTTTCGGTATTAAATATATGAAAAACCAATCACTAAACTCTCTTCTAAAGTTTTTACATGTTAAGGCATTGGTTTAAAAAAATACCTGTTGATCCTGCCGTGAAGGTTCTCACCTACCCAGTCACTTCCTGTTATGGGGTGACAACGCTTTCTTTAAATGCCAGAACATACAGTGGAGGTTAATTCGATGTTTATATGCTGTTTAAAATAGAAAATCAGACCTGCGAAGGCTCCGGACCAAGCTGGCCGGAGACTCCGACTAAGCAATAAGCTTCCTTTAACCTGACCTGGTCGTTGCAGGCATTTTGTTTGTGTTTTGCCAAAATATTGTAACAATTGCCCGTTTGTTTCCGATGCATTTGATGCCCATTCGTTGTCAACGTATTGTCACAATTGCTTGTTTTGCAAAGCTGGGAACATTCGTTAACCGTAATTCCTGAGAAAGTGGGTGGAGTTGTGGGTGGGGCTAATGAATAACAGCGAGCAATAATTAGGGGGTACGTTCAAACTGGCCTTTAGAAGTGGGAGGGGCTTAAAGGACAGGTCTGCAGTTTTTAGTATAATACAAATAGATATCAGACTTTAGTTTTTGCAGAGTGTTGCCTGATTCCGGTAATGACTGGTTCAAAAGTGTGATGTAAATGAATCTTAGTATGGCTGCTAAGAACCTTTCATTGTGTTGTGCTAATGGACACTGTATTCTGTGAAGTCCTATTGATGATAAATGTGTATTGTGAGTTAACACAGTCTAAAGGTCAGATGTCTGACTTATCAGCTATAGTTAATTAGCTCATGTAAATTATGTCTACTAAAGGAATGTGTATTGTATAGCAGGTGTCTATCTTGAAAGGTCATATCTCGGAGTCACCTTGTCTGGGTAAATGATTAGTTAATTAGCTCATGTAAATTAGATCAAGAGCTGGTGCCAGAAGGTCTACCAAAAATATGCGTATTGAGCTCCTTATGTCATGTGGTGGGTGGAATTGAGTCATTGTTCATTTTTGGTTACTGACTGTATATAAAGAGCCTGGTTTTCTCATTAATATTCGTTTTGAACCAGAGAACAGAGCTGTGTGTCTCGTTTCTGGGGGAATCCGTATGGGTCGTGTTCGCCAGATTGTGGAGTGTCGATAAGCTGTCTTGGGTTCGGAATGGAATATCTTAAACAGCGTTAACCCCTGTCCCATTTGGGGTTCCGTTACAATATATATGAGCAACAAATGGGCAATTGTTACAAAAATGGCCAGCAAATGGGAATTTGGCAAGTTCCCAGATGTGCTTGCTTGTTGTCCAATCTTATGATTGCCCGTTTATTGCCCAAATATTGTCGCAATTGCTAGTTTGTTGCTCACAGACTACTATGACAGCTATTTTGTTGGTCATGTATTGTCATACTTGCCCATTTGTTGCCTATGCACCATCACAAGTACCCATTTGTTGCCAATGTCTCGGTTGCCCATGTAGGCACAATTGCCTGTTTTTTTAGCCATGTATTGTCACACTTGCCCATTTGTTGGCCATTTTTTGCCACACTTTCCCGTTTTCTGCCCATTTTTATCACAATTGCCCATTTGTTGCTAATATATCATCACAATTGCCCATTTGTTGCTCATATTTTGTCACAACTGCCCATGTATTGTCACACTTGCCCATTTTGTTGACCATTTATTGCCCCATTTTCTGTGCATTTTTATCATAATCGCCCATTTGTTGATCATATATCGTCACAACTGCTCATTTGTTGCTCAAATATTGTCACGACTGCCCATGTATTGTCACACTTGCCCATTTGTTGGCCATTTATTGCCACACTTTCCCATTTTCTGGCCATTTTTATCATAATTGCCCATTTGTTGATCATATATATCGTCACAATTGCCCATTTGTTGCTCATATTTTGTCACAACTGCCCATGTATTGTCACACTTGCCCATTTTGTTGACCATTTATTGCCACATTTTCCCATTTTCTGTGCATTTTTATCATAATCGCCCATTTGTTGATCATATATCGTCACAACTGCTCATTTGTTGCTCAAATATTGTCACGACTTCCCATGTATTGTCACACTTGCCCATTTGTTGGCCATTTATTGCCACACTTTCCCATTTTCTGGCCATTTTTTATCATAATCGCCCATTTGTTGATCATATATATCGTCACAATTGCCCATTTGTTGCTCATATATTGTCATAACTGCCCATTGGTTGCCCATGTATTGTCACACTTGCCTATTTGTTGACCATTTATTGCCACACTTTCCCATTTGCTGGCCATTTTTTTCACAATTTTCCATTTGTTGCTCATATATCATCACAATTGCCCATTTGTTGCTCATATATTGTCACACTTGCCCATTTGTTGCCCATTTATTGCCACGCTGTAACAATTGCCCATTTGCTGCTCATATATATTGTAACGGAACCCCAAATGGGACAGGGGTTAATGCCGTTTAAGATATTCCATTCTGAACCCAAGACAGCTTATCGACACTCCACAATCTGGCGAACACGACCCATACGGATTCCCCCAGAAACGGGACACACAGCTCTGTTCTCTGGTTCAAAACGAATAGACTCTTTAATGAGAAAACCAGGCTCTTTATATACAGTCAGTAACCAAAAATGAACAATGGCTCAACTCCACCCACCACATGACACAAGGAGCTCAATACACATATTTTTGGTAGACCTTCTGGCACCAGCTCTTGATCTAATTTACATGAGCTAATTAACTAATCATTTACCCAGACAAGGTGACTCCGAGATATGACCTTTCAAGATAGACACCTGCTATACAATACACATTCCCTTAGCAGACATAATTTACATGAGCTAATTAACTATAGCCGATAAGTCAGACATCTGACCTTTAGACTGTGTTAACTCACAATACACATTTATCATCAATAGGACTTCACACAATACAGTGTCCATTAGAACAACACAATGAACGGTTCTTAGGAGCCATACTAAGATTCATTTACATCACAGTAGCAGACGATATTAACACCTAACAGTCGGTGTTCCCCCTTTGAATGAGTCACTCTTTCAATTAACCTGTAGAGTTCAGAATCAACAACCTGTAAATAGTTCTTACAGACATTCTTGAATATATTGTGGATTACAGACCCATGTTAAAGCAATCCAACATATGTCCCTTATTTCCTGGCTCATACTTTGTAAGAGCTTCTGGGTCCCACAGGCCCTCCCGTTACAAATATCATCACAATTGCCTATTTGTTGCCCATATAGTGTCACAATTGCCCATTTGTGTAGGCACAAATGCTTGTTTGTTGCTCATATATTGTCACATTTGTCAATTTGTTAGCCATATATTCTCAGAGTTGCCTGTCTGTTTCTCATATAATGTCAGGCTTGCCTATTTGCTGCCCCTGCATTACCACGAAGGCCCATTAGTTTCCCATGTATTGTTATAATTACGTGTCTGTTGCTCACATATTGTCAGGATTTCCTCTTTGCTGCCCTAATTGTTGGCCATATATTTTCACAGTTACCTGTTTATTGCCCATTTATTGTTACAATTTTCTGTCTGTTGTCCATGTATTGTCAGGATTGCCCGTTTGTTGCCCCTCTGTTGTCACAATTACCCGTTTGTTGCCCATGTGTTGTCACAATTGCCCATTTGTTGGCCATATATTGTCACAATTGTCCATTTGTTGGCTGCTTATTGTCATGATTGCCCATTTATTCCTCATATATTGTCACATTTGCCCATTTGTTGCCTGTATATTGTCACAATTGCCAATTTTTAAGCCATGTATTGTCAAAATTGCCGGCCACGTATTGTTACGAATGCCATTTTGTTAGCTATTTATTGTCATGATTGTCTGTCTGTTGCTCAGTCTTGCCCATTTTTTTTCTTTTGTATTACGACAAATGCCCGTTTGTTGCCTATGTATTGTCACAAATGCCCTTTGTAGCCACATTTTGTCACATTTGCAGGATGGAGGCCGTAGTAGTTGTGAGAGGACAGTGCCCAGGGGACAAGTGATGTGATAGCAACTTCCTCAGTGGTAACAGGGTCTAAGAAGAAAAGTACTGAGCGTGCCAGTGGCGGAACTACCAGGGTCGCAAAAGTCGCACTTGCGACCGGGCCCTGGAGTTCTGCCACCATGGGGGTGCCCTAAGTAGGGTTGCCACATCATCCCTTTAATCCAGGACACACATTACACAGGCTCTGTGGCTGATTAAGGTGGTAAATAAACTCACTTGGTGCCTTATCTGCATTAAATCAGCCTCAGAACCCGTGTAATTCATATGTGTTCTGGATTAAAGGGATGATGTGGCAACCCTAGCCCTAAGACAGTAGGAAGGGGGCCCACTGCAAAACATAAGGGCCCTACAATGGAAGTAGTGTTGCTCACGAATATTCGTATTGCGAATATTCGGCTCGAATATGGCATATTCGAGTATTCGCGATATATTTCGAATTTCGCGGTGAATATTCGCTATTACGAATATTCGCATTTTTTCAATTTTATTTTTAAAACAGATCACATCCTATCGACGTCTAAAAGCATTGCTGGTATGATTAGAGACCCTGGGCCGAGTAGCTAAGCTGAGGCGATCCTTTTATGTTGCCGAATATAAAAAAAAAAAATTGCGAAATTTCGCTAATGCGATTGCGAAAATGATTGCGAATTTTCGATAACTGTGGTAAGAGAACTCTGATTGTCTCTGATGCAAAAGGGGGGGGCTTTGTGTATGTTTCTGTTATGAATATTTGTATGTTTGATATTATTATTTTTTGTAAGAAGGAAAAAATTGCGCATACCTTAAAAAAAGGGGAGAATACAGCAGCAACTCAAAAATGTTATACAACATAAATTAATACAAGACAGAAAATGGAGTCGCTCTACAAGAATAAAAAATATGTCTAGTGACAAGACATGTGGGCAAATTATAAAATAAGCAAGCGCAAATAACTTGTGAAATACACAGTGAAACAAATATATAAAGAAATATAGTCCCAATAATAGAAAAATAATCTTTCATAAAAATGTCTTTGATATGTGAAGTGAAAAAAAGTCCAAAGCATGCAGCATGAACGTGTTCAATCTTCAAGGTGTTTGATTGACAAACGGCTGTGACAGATGGATAGAGTAAAGAATCACCACCAATGCAAAACACTTTTTATTTTCTATTGTAAAATATCACGAATATTCTGAGCCAATCAGAGTGCTCCTTCCGCATTTGCCGAATATTCGCAATTATTTTGTATTGTAAAATATCACGAATATTCTGAGCCAATCAGAGTGCTCCTTCCGCATTTGCCGAATATTCGCAATTATTTTGTATTGTAAAATATCACGAATATTCTGAGCCAATCAGAGTGCTCCTTCCGCATTTGTCGAAATTTCGCAATTATTTTGTATTGTAAAATATCACGAATATTCTGAGCCAATCAGAGTGCTCCTTCCGCATTTGCCGAAATTTCGCAATTATTTTGTATTGTAAAATATCACGAATATTCTGAGCCAATCAGAGTGCTCCTTCCGAAATTTCGCCATCAATATCGCATTCGCATTTTGCGAAATTTCGATACAATATCACGAATATTCTGAGCCAATCAGAGTGCAAAATATCACGAATATTCTGAGCCAATCAGAGTGCTCCTTCCGCTGTTGTCGAAATTTCGCAATTATTTTCGCATTCGCAATAGCGAAATTTCGCAAAAATTTCATTTCGATAAAATATCACGAATATTCGAATTTAGCGAATATTTCTCGAATATTCGGCTATATATTCGTGATATATCGCAAAATCGAATATGGCGTATTCTGCTCAACACTAAATGGAAGTAAAGGACCCTGGGATCAGTGGCAAAGGCCCGCGGGCCTAGAGGGAAGGACCCTGGGACCAGAGGAAAGAGCCCCGGGACCAATGGAACGGGCCCTGAAGTTCTGCCACCGTGGGGGGCCCTAAGTAGGGTTGCCACATCATCCCTTTAATCCAGGACACACATTACACAGGTTCTGTGGCTGATTACGGTGGTAATTAAACTCACTTGGTGCCCTTATCTGCATTAACTCAGCCTCAGAACCTGTGTAATTCATATGTGTCCTGGATTAAAGGGATGATGTGGCAACCCTAGCCCTAAGACAGCAGGAAGGGGGCCCACTGCAAAACATAAGGGCCCTACAATGGAAGTAAAGGCCCCCGGGATCAGAGGCGTTGCTAGGGGGGTGCGGTCCGCACCGGATAACACCCGCTAGAGGGGTGACACCATCCCGTTTTTTTTTAGCTGACATGCCCAGCCTGCCCTGTGCAATCCCAGCCTGCCCTGTACCACCCCAGCCTGCTCTGTGCCACCCCAGCCTGCCCTGTACCACCCCAGCCTGCCCTGTATCACCCAGCCTGCCCTGTGCCACCACAGCCTGCCCTGTACCACCCCAAACACCCCTGTACCACCCCAGCCTGCCCTGTACCACCCAGCCTGCCCTGTGCCACCACAGCCTGCCCTGTACCACCCCAAACTTTCCCATGCCACCCCAACTTGCCCTGTGCCACCCTAACTTGCCCTGTACCACCCCAATCTGCCCTATGCCACCATAACTTGCCCTATACCACCCCAACCTGCCCAATGCCACCCTAACTTGCCCTGTACCACCCCAACCTTTCCCATGCCATCCCAACTTGCCATATGCCACCCTAACTTGCACTATACCACCCCAACCTGCCTTGTACCACCCTAACTTGCCCTATACCACCCCAACCAGCCTTATGCAACCCTAACTTGCCCTATACCACCCCAACATACCCTATACCACCTTAACCTGTCCTATACCACCCCACTACACCAACCTGCCACTATACCACTCTATACTACCCTAACCTGCCACTATACTGCCCTATACTATCATTTACAGGGGCTGGTTTGGGGTGCGCCCCGTGCCCGTGCGCTGCCTGCTTGGTGCTGGCCAGCCTAGACAGAGGGGGGGGTGACACCATGTTTTACTGCACCGGGTGACACCAACCCTAGTGACGCCACTGCCCGGGATCAGTGGCAAGGGCCCCCGGGCCTAGAGGGAAGGACCAGAGGAAAGAGCCCTGGGGACCGATGGAAAATGCCCTGGCGGTCAGGGGGCCCTTCTTGGTTTCTTGCACCGGGGGCCCTGAAGGTTCTAGTTACACCTCTGGAGTGTGCTGGTAGTCCTGGTACATCATTTGGAGGAGAAAGCTGGGCAGTGGAGATCTCGTTAATTGGTTGAAGGTTGCCCATGTGTTCTCACAATTGCCCACATATCCGCATTGTCAGCTAATTTCTTTGTGTAACAATAGTAATTACTGCAGGGGGGCCATCACGCCTGCAGAAACTCTGGTTCATGAGTTCGCAAAATTTCCCAGGTAGGTAAATACGTGTAATAAATGTAAAACTGAACACAGAAGTGACCCCGGGACCCTGAGGCAGCTCCAACCCTCACACCCTGAGCTCCCAGCTATGTAGATAAGACATAGTACTGCACCCTCTCTGCACACACTGGCTTTGTGCCGGCATTGTATTGGTCACATGCAGCCATAACGCTGATAAGCCTATGTGGTAAGACTGCAGTGACCCCACCTTGGGCAGACACTGAAATAAAGCGACCAAAATACTTCAATATCCTGAGAATTCCGACTCATCCTCTAATCAGGTTGTGTAAAGTTTACATTCCCATGAGAGAATGACCCGATGTTTGGTGAAGGTAAGGGTGGCGCCTATAATGTTTTTTAATGCCAACATTTGTGCAGCCCGTGTTACCTATTTTCACTGTAAATATGAAATCTGATGATTAACCACTTGCCTACTGGGCACTTTTACCCCCCTTCCTGCTCAATTTTCACACTTTGAATGACATTGTGACACTGGGCCAGATTCACGTAGAAGTGCGGCGGCGTAACGTATCGTAGATACGTTACACCACCGCAAGTTTTCATCGCAAGTGCCTGATTCACAAAGCACTTGCAATGAAAACCTACGCCGGCAGCCTCCGGCGTATGCCCGCGTAATTCAAAGGGGCGCGTTCCATTTAAATTAGGCGCACTCCCGCGCCGGACCTACTGCGCATGCTCCGTTTCGAAATTCCCGCTGTGCTTTGCGCGAAGTGACGTCATTTTTTCGAACGGCGACGTGCGTAGCGTACTTCCGTTTTCCCGGACGTCTTACGCAAGAAGGAAACATTTTCAAATTTCGACGCGGGAACGACGGCCATACTTTATACAGCACATACGTGTGCTGCGTAAAGTTAAGGCACCAAAAACGACGACTAACTTTGCGACTGGAAACTAGACTAGCGGCGACGTAGCGAACGCGAAAAACCGTCGTGGATCGCCGTAACTCCTAATTTGCATACCCGACGCTGGTTTACAACGCGAACTCCCCCCAGCGGCGGCCGCGGTATTGCATCCTAAGATCCGACAGTGTAAAACAATTACACCTGTCGGATCTTAGGGCTATCTATGCGTAACTGGTTCTATGAATCAGCCGCATAGTTACTCTCAGAGATACGACGGCGTATCTCTTTTGTGAATCTGGGCCACTGTACCCATATTCCATTTTTATATTTTTTTTTTCCCACACAAATAGAGCTTTCTTTTGGTGGAATATAATCACCCCTGGGGTTTTCTTTTTGCTAAACAAACAAAAAAAAAAATTAGAAAAAAATCCCCTCCCCAATTTTTTTTCATAGTTTGTTATACAATTTTGCAAACAGGTAATTTTTCTCCTTCATTGATGTGCACTGATAAGGCTGCACTGATGGGCACTGATGAGGCTGCACTCATGGGCACTGATGAGGCTGCACTGATGACAAAACCTTGTTAACATTTTTATTGGCTACAGATTGTGTGCAAATGATTATTTTTTTTTTTTTCGAATTTATGAATATTCGGAAAAGTTCATTAAACGGGTTTTCGTTAATTCGGATATTTATGAATCAAATTTTTTTTTTCGAAATTCGAAACAAAGTCGGAACGAAACTACCGTATATACTCGAGTATAATATATATTTTTTTGTGCTGAAAATGCCCCCGGCTTATACTCACCTTTTTGCGCCTGATCTCCCGGAATTTGGGGACCCGGTACTGAATGGCTGTAGGTCTCCTGGACCCCAAACTTGGCACACATGTAGCGCCACTCTTCCTCTACAAGTGTGCAAAGTTTGTTGTCTGGGGGGACCTACGGCCGGGGAGCACCGATTTTTCAAAGCCGGGCACCCCTTCCTTAGACTCCCATGTTAAACAGTCATTTCTCCGGTGAATTTGGGGACCCGGTACCATCCGGCCGTAGGCCCCCTGGATCCGAAACTTGGCACACATGTAGCCCCATTTCTCCTCTACAAGTGTGCGCAGTTTGTTGTCTAGGAGACTTACGGCTGGGGAGTACCAATTTTTCTAAGCCAGGCACCCCTTCCATAGACTCCCATGTTAAACATCAGTCTAGTCATGGACACAGTGAGGCATGGACACAGCAAGACATGGGCACAGTGAGGCATGGACACAGTGAGGCATGGGCACAGTGAGGCATGGGCACAGTGAGGCATGGACACAGTGGCCCGGATTCAGATAGAATGCTCTATCTATGGGCGGGCGTAACGTATCGCAGATACGGTACGCCGCCATAACTTAGCGTGCAAGTTCCGTATGTGGAAACAACTTGCGCCCTTAGTTACGGCGGCGTAACGTATGTGTGGCGGCGTAAGCCCGCCTAATTCAAATGGGGATGATGTGGGCGTGTTTTATGTAAATGCACTGTGACCCCACGTATTTGACGTTTTTCACGAACGGCGCATGCACCGTCCGTGGAATTTCCCAGTGTGCATTGCTCCAAAGTACGCCGCAAGGACGTATTGGTTTCGACGTGAACGTAAATGACGTCCAGCCCCATTCACGGACGACTTACGCAAACAACGTAAAATTTTCAAAACTCGCCGCGGGAACGACGTCCATACTTAACATAGGATACGCCTCATATAGCAGGGGTAACTTTACACCACAAAAAGCCTAACGTAGACGGCGTAAAAAGATGCGCCGGCCGGACGTACGTTTCTGAATCGGCGTATCTACCTAATTAGCATATTCATCGCTTAACTATACGGAAGCGCCACCTAGCGGACAGCTAGGTGAATGGCTTGTCAGCGCAGTGCCAATCGCGTTGAGCCACCGCAGCTCCCCGCGCAATTGTCAGTTAAAGTGAAGCAGTGCCGAATCGCAAAAAGGAGCCTGGTCCTTTAGCTGCTAAATGGTCCGAGGCTTAAGTGGTTAATGTCTAAACCTCTGGCAACAAAAGTGAGTACACCCCTAAGTGAAAATATCCAAATTGGGCCCAATTAGCCATTTTCCCTCCCCGGTGTCACGTGACTCGTTAGTGTTACAAGGTCTCAGGTGTGAATGGGGAGCAGGTGTGTTAAATTTGGTGTTATCGCTCTCACTCTCTCATACTGGTCACTGGAAGTTCAACATGGCACCTCATAACAAAGAACTCTCTGAAAAAAAGAATTGTTGTTCTCCATAAAGACGGCCTAGGCCAGGGATCCTTTAAACTACGGCCCTCCAGCTGTTGTAGAACTACACGTCTCAGGAGGCCTTGTAACACACTGACATTCAGAGACAAGACTGGGCATGGTGGGAATTGTTCCTGAACAACTGGAGGGCCGTAGTTTGAAGACCCCTGGCCTAGGCTATAAGAAGATTGCCAAGACCCTGAAACTGAGCTGCAGCACGGTGGCCAGGAGAGTTCATGCTCTAACTCCCTCACTTGTGTATGTAAATCCCAGCTTGAGCTATAGCACTATGTAAACAATACAACAAAAAAAAGTGAAAAATGGGAAAATTAGCCTACAGCTCCACCTACCGCTTGGATATAAGAGTGCAAAATATTAAAAGACAAGAAAACTAGTTGGGGGGGGGGGGGGGTTATTTATCAAAACTGGACCGAATTTGGAGCAGCTGTGTATGACAACCAATCAGCTTCTACTGTATCTTCGGCTTGTTCATTTAAGCTTTGAAAATGAAAGGTAGAAGCGGATTGGTTGCAGATTCTGGTCACTTCAATTTTACAAAATTATTCTCAATGCGTCATAGAAGTACATTGCATCAAAACGAGACGGTCCATACTAAAATGACCAATGGCAAAAGATCAAAACTCTATGGGCTAGATTCAGAGAGAGTTACGCCGGCGTATCAGTAGATACGCCGTCGTAACTCTGAACCTACGCCGTCGTAAATTTAAGCGGATTCTGGAAACCAGATACGCTTAAATTTGGCTAAGATACGAGCGGCGTAAGTCTCCTACGCCGTCGTATCTTAGGGTGCAATATTTACGCTGGCTGATAGGTGGCGCTTCCGTTGATTTTGGCGTAGAATATGCAAATGAGCTAGATACACCGATTCAGAAACGTACGTTTTTTTGCGTCGTTTACGTTAGGCTTTTTCCGGCGTAAGGTTACTCCTGCTATATGAGGAGTAACCAATGTTAAGTATGGACGTCGGGACAGCGTCGAATTTTGCGTAAGTCGTTCGCGAATAGGGCTTTGCGTAAATTACGTTCACGCCGAAAGCATTGACTATTTGCGACGTGATTAGGAGCATGCGCACTGGGATACGTTCACGGACGGCGCATGCGCCGTTCGTTAGAGACGTCGTTTACGTGGGGTCATGTTTTATTTGCATAAAACACGCCCACCTCTTGACAATTTAAATTTGCCGCGCTTACGCCGGCAGATTTACGCTACGCCGTTGTAACTTAGGGCGCAGGTTCTTTGTGAATCCAGCCCCAGCCTCACTAAGTTACGGCGGCGTAGCGTATCTGAGATACGCTACGCCCGCACAAACTTACGGCGGGCTTTCTGAATCTAGCCCAATATTGTCTTGCCATGGTGTGCGCCATGGCATTCCATTCCACAAAAGAATCCCACCAAAAACACCCAACACTTTGGGTCGACGTGACTTTCTGACCTCCTGAAAATGGGGTTTGCCTGGTTTTCTGCTGATCCGAAGGCCTCGGTACTCTTAAAGCCAGTGACATGCAAGTATGCCAGATGAGTATTTCACTGGCTGCATGCTTGTCCTGGGTCAATGACTCAAAAAATGATCAAAGCAGGGAAGTATCAAGACAGACAAGCAATGAAAAATTTCTGAAGGTCAGCAGCAGCAGCAACTTTCTGGCCCGGATTCACGTAGAATCGCATATCCTTGTGCGGGCGTAACGCCTCCGCAACTTTGACAGGCAAGTGCCGTATTCTCAAACCAAAGTCGCGGCGGCGTGGCGTAAATAGGCCGGCGTAAGCCCGCCTAATTCAAATGTGGTAGATGTGGGCGTGTGTTATGTAAATTTAATGTGACCCCACGTAAATGACGCTTTTTACGAACGGCGCATGCTCCAAATTAACCCGCAAGAAGCCAATGCTTTCGACGTGAACGTAAATGACGCCCAGCCCTATTTGCGAACGACTTACGCAAACAACGTAAAATTTTCTAAATTCGAAGCAGGAACGACGTCCATACTTAACATTGGTACGCCTCATATAGCAGGGGTAACTTTACACCAGGAAAAGCCTAACGTAAACGGCGTATCTGTACTGCGTCGGCCAGGCGTACGTTCGTGAATTGGCGTATCTAGCTGATTTACATATTTCTAGGCGTAAATCAGCATACACGCCCCTAGCGGCCAGCGTAAATATACAGTTAAGATCCGACGGCGTAAGAGACTTAAGCCGGTCGGATCTAATACAAATCTATGCGTAACTGATTCTAAGAATCAGGTGCATAGATACGACCGCTCAGACTCAGAGATAAGACGGCGTATCTGGAGATATGCCAGCGTAACTCAGACGTGAATCCGGCCTCTATCAGCTTTCCTATTGGTTGAATATTTGGGGGTAGAGATAAGCCGTATGTAGAGAAGAAGAATATTTACTAATGTCTGAACTTTGTCTCCCTCTAGTGGAAAATCTTTATAAAGGCAACAACAACAAAAAAAAACACAATTACAATCACTGTCCCTGTATCTAAGCTGAGCCCTTTGCCTGCAGTTTTGTAACAAAAAGAGGAAATTGAAGATAACAGCAATTTGTCCTAATATTTCAGAGAAGTGACATGATTTGGTTGCAAATGATTAATCAGCAGCAATACATTGCACCGCATTATACTGCTGGTTAGCTTACTCACAATCTGCGTCCACACTGTGACCTTAATATTTGCACCCCTGGGGACACTTAGGGCCCTTCATACCTGAAACTGTTTTAGTAACGCATGCGCCAAAACTCCAACCAATGTGAATTGCAGCATAACACGGCCATTAATAAATGGGCCCCGGCCCAGAAGAAATCCCTTTAGCTCTTTTTTAGTGTAGCACACCACAATGCACATCACACTCTGTAGATGCCTCTGGGGGCCATTCAAAATCATTGGCAGTACAACCCTCCATGGTATTGTAGGGATTCGCTGCCCTCTACTGTCAGCTGCTAGTATCACACTGTAATGTATAATTATGTATGTCATATCCTGACTCTGGGGTCGTTGGGAAAAGATCCTGGAAGTAAAAAGAGGAGAGAGAGAGAAGGTCTCAGCCACATGTCCCGTCCATGCTCCTAATATCACACCAGAAGAGACGATTATGCAAGTATTTCCATGTTCTAAGGCTGCATTCACACCTCCGCGACAAGATACGCGGCGTATTTTGCCGCGAGTGTGTAACTCTTTTTTTTTTCCACAAAGCCTTCCCATTGCTTTGTATGGCCGAACGCCTATGTCGCGTGAAAAAAAGAGTCCGGGACTTTTTTTCAGTCGACAGGCGTACGGCGTCTATGAGATGTGAACCATCTCCATAGACAGCAATGGGAATTCTCCCCTCCAGCGGCACGAGCGTCCGGCGTCGGGCATTTTGTTGCGGAGGTGTGAATGGGCTCTATGCCGCGTACACACGGTTGGAATTTCGGACAGAAAAAGTCAGATGGGAGCTTTTACTCGGAAATTCCGACCGTGTGTATGCTCCATCTGACTTTTTCTGTCGGAAATTCCGACGGACTTAGATAGAGAGCAGGTTCTCTATGTTTCCAACGGAAGCAATTCTGTAGGAATTCCGACTTGCAAAATTCCGACGCATGCTCGGAAACAATTCGACGCATGCTCGGAAGCACTGAACTTAATTTTCTCGGCTGGTCGTAGTGTTGTACGTCACCGTGTTCTTGACGGTCGAAAGTTCAGAGAACTTTTGTGTGAGCGTGTGTATGCAAGCCAGGCTTGAGCGGAATTCCATCGGAGAAACCATCCATGTTTTTTCCGACGGAAAATCTGTGTAAAAGAACTGTTAGTTTTTGTCCGATGCGCACTCTTGCGCATGCGCGGGCCCTCTGGGATGATTAGGCGTACCAATGTGTATGTGCGGTGCGTGCGCACACGGGCGATCTGAGATGCCTAGGCGCACCAATGCACATGCGCAACAGACTGCATGCACGCACAGGAGCGCGTCCCTAGCGCCAATTGGCACCAGACGGCCTATTTAAGGAAGTGCCCTGACCCCAGACCCTTGCTGACTGGTCTTCAGCTGTTACCCGATATCCTGAACCCTGTTGTGATCCTGCTTGATACCTGTTGCTGAACCTGGCTTGCCTTGACCCTGCTTCTGTTTTGATTACTGGTTTCTGATCCTGGCTACCCATTTGACCCTGCTTCTGCTTGCTGCCCACCTGTTACCAGACCCGGCTACCTTTGTGACCCTGCATCTTCTTCCTGTGTCGCTCCTCTTCAACCTCTGAGTGTCTGCGACTTCTGTCCTGCAACTCTCTGCGACTTCCTGCTGCAAGTCTTCCGGGGACTTAACATCATCTGACGTCCCAGTGCCACTGTTCCAGCAGAGTGCCTCTTTAACCCCGGGTGATCCTCGGTAGTGTTGAGCAGAATACGCCATATTCGATTTCGCGATATATCACGAATATATAGCCGAATATTCGAGAAATATTCGCTAAATTCGAATATTCGTGATATTTTATCGAAATGAAATGATTGCGAAATTTCGCTATTGCGAATGCGAACATAATTGCGAAATTTCGGTAGGAGCACTCTGATTGGCTCAGAATATTCTTGATATTTTATCGAAATTTCGCAAAATGCGAATGCGATATTTATTGCGGAATTTCGACAAATGCTGTAGGAGCACTCTGATTGGCTCAGAATATTCGTGATATTTTATCGAAATTTCGCGAAATGCGAATGCGATATTTATTGCGGAATTTCGACAACTGCGGTAGGAGCACTCTGATTGGCTCAGAATATTCGTGATATTTTATCGAAATTTCGCAAAATGCGAATGCGATATTTATTGCGGAATTTCGACAAATGCTGTAGGAGCACTCTGGCTCAGAATATTTGTGATATTTTATCGAAATTTCGCAAAATGCGAATGCGATATTTATTGCGGAATTTCGACAAATGCTGTAGGAGCACTCTGGCTCAGAATATTCGTGATATTTTATCGAAATTTCGCAAAATGCGAATGCGATATTTATTGCGGAATTTCGACAAATGCTGTAGGAGCACTCTGATTGGCTCTGATGCAGAAGAAGGGCGAAGAAAATAATCGCGCGATATTCCTATTGCCAAATAATCGCATTGCGATTTTTCGGCAATATAAAATGATCGCTTCAGCTACTCGGCCCAAGGTCTCTAATCATACCAGTAATGCTTTTAGACGTCGATGGAGATCTCTAGGATGTGATCTGTTCTAAAAATAAAATTGAAAAAATCTGAATATTCGGAATAGCGAATATTGACCGCGAAATTCGAAATATTCGCGAATACTCGAATATGCCATATTCGAGCCGAATATTCATGAGCAACACTAATCCTCGGTGCACAGCTGCCCTCCGTGATCTGATGGTCCTCCTACTCGTCCAGGCTTGCATCCCCTGCTACAAGTTTATTTTCGTCTATATCTGCAGGCACTTGTGTTCCTCCTGTCCCTCGGTTTTCTCTGTTTGACCTCCAGCGGGACCAGGGCTGGAGAGACAAGAGAGGCCGACCTCGTCACTTCAGTCTCCCATCAGGTACGTGACAATCAGTTTGTGTGTATGGGGCATAAGAGTTTAACTGCATCTGCCTATAGCTTCTTGAGTGTATTGCTGAATCCTCGTAACAAACAGAGTATCTCTCTCTTATTACTATCAAACATTGCACATTACCAGATAACTAGGTCTGTGTTCCAGGCTGGTTGGGTAATAGCTAGAAGGTCTCCTTATCACCGCAGATCAGGTCTCCGACACAATGACAGATGGGTCCATGCAATGGGACTTTGATGCAACATTATTCTGGAGGTATCTCTGTACATAACTATATACTGTACATACCTGGGTTTGTGCGCACAATTCCATCAGGACATCTATAGGGCCCTTTGCTCTTAATATCTCTTTGCACATCGGAATGTGTGACAAAACCCACTGTCACTGTGTGTTTTGGAGGGGGTTGTGGGCTGGCATCCTACCCACAGACTTTGGCCCTGAAGAGATTTGGGGACAAATGGCATTGAGATAATGTAATGTAATAATACATCCCTTCGCCCCCACCCCCTCTTGTTGCTGTGTTTAATTGTGTTGGGTCATGACACGTAGACAAAGGATCTGGAGACACATCCCAGAAGGGGATGTGTAAGGAGGGGCTGCCTGCTTATCATAATCCCTTTATGTGTTTCAACTGTAGTTTCTGTTTCAATGTAAAAGTGTTGAGTTCCAATTGGTACTTCCTTGTCCCCTACCCCCTCTATGACAAGCCTAAGGGGAGTGTCCCTAACTGTGTTTAACCACTTAAGACCCGGACCAAAATGAAGCTAAAAGGCCCCGGCCAGTTTTTGCGATTCGGCACTGCGTCGCTTTAACTGACAATTGCGCAGTCGTGCGACGTGGCTCCCAAACAAAATTGGAGTCCTTTTTTTCCCACAAATAGAGCTTTCTTTTGGTGGTATTTGATCACCTCTGCGGTTTTTATTTTTTGCGATATAAACAAAAATAAAGCGACAATTTTGAAAAAAAAATCTATATTTTTTACTTTTTGCTATAATAAATATCCCCCAAAAATATATAAAACATATTTTTTTTTCCTCAGTTTAGGCCGATACGTATTCTTCTACCTATTTTTGGTAAAAAAAAATCGCAATAAGTGTTTATCGGTTGGTTTGCGCAAAATTTATAGTGTTTACAAAAAAGAGGATAGTTTTATTGCATTTTTTTTTACTACTAATGGCGGTGATCAGCGATTTTTTTCGTGACTGCGACATTATGGCGGACACTTCAGACAATTTTGACACATTTTTGGGACCATTGTCATTTTCACAGCAAAAAATGCATTTAAAATGCACTGTGAAAATGACAATTGCAGTTTAGGAGTTAACCACAGGGGGCGCTGAAGGGGTTATGTATGACCTCATCTGTGTTTCTAACTGTAGGTGGGTGTGGCTGTAGGTGTGACGTCATTGATTGTGTGTCCCTATATTAGGGAACACACGATCGATGCCGCCGCCACAGTGAAGAACGGGGAAGGTGTGTTTACACACAGCTCTCCCCGTTCTTCAGCTCCGGGGACCGATCGCGGGACTCCATCGGCGATCGGGTCCGCGAGTCCCGCGGCGGTGGTCACGGAGCTTCGGACCGGGTCGCGGGAGCGCGCGCGACCCCACGGCTGGGCTTAAAGGGCCATGTACGTGGATGTGCCCAGGCGAGTTATTCTGCCGACGTATATCGGCGTGAAGGGGTCCTTAAGTGGTTAAAGGTGTATGTTTTGTATTTAATGAACAGTTTATGCTCTGCATGTTTAACCCTCAACACGTGTGGCATGTCTCATGATTGAGGGTGCGTTTGGAGGACAGGAGACACAGGTGTGGCAGAGGTGCCCAGCCAGGGTATCCGAGATCCGTCACACAATGTATGTACTGTTATGAATCTCTTCTTATATGAAGCTTGTATTATTTCTATAGTGATGTGCATCTGCCACATACCTCATAGCAGAGCCTGACGTGTAGATGGAGACCTGTTGCGACAGTGACTGCGAGAGCGCGGTGAGGTAAGAATGCCCGCAAGATCTTCCGTTGGTTGCAGAAGTGTGTGTGGCAGGTGTGTCACCTGAGCTGGGCTGGATGGATGAAGCAGCCGATGGCAACAGGAGCCGCAGATGCAGGCACACAGCAGATGTAGGACCAGCGTCACCAGGCACTATGCAGAGAAGGACAGACAGATGTAGCGGTACCCCCATAGGGGCTGCTGAAAGTTTTGACCAACCTGCCCTGCCCGGCATTCACTTCCCAATCTCCTTGGAGACAATGAACAGTCCAGATGTTTTTTTATTTTATTGAGGGATTTGAACTTGGATAGGGATAGGAGTATATGGGATGCCCAGTAGAACAAATAATTGGTTGACTGTATTTCAATCAGTTGGGACAACTATATAAACTTCACAGCTCCAGTCTCCTCCAGCACAACACTCGCTTGCAGACTGTCTCTCTCTCTCTGTCTCTGTCTCTCTCGCACAACACTTCACTTCCAGGTACAGCTAGCACATGGTTAGGCCCAACACAGACTCAGTCAGGCCCTAGAAATTGCCATTTGCAGGCAGGGACCGTGGATCCCTTTTAATGTAGCAACAATAGAATAGGAAGTCTTTTAGTGCTAGCTGACCTATGGTGGACTACTGCTCCCAGCAATCCTTCTTCAGGCCCTACCAGCCTTCCTGGATGCAGCTGCCCGACTTCACTGCCCGTAACATTGCAATCCTCACTACTGGCTCCACACCCAGCTCTGACTGTTTCCTCTCAGTCCTCTCTGGCATGCCTCTCCAGTCCTCCTGACTGCCCATGTCCCTCACCTGCCCTCCTGGCTGCTCACACGATGGTTCCCTCCTGAAGACTTGCTCGGCAGTACTTGCTCCCGCTGTCCTCTCTGACACCTCTGCCGGGTTAGCCCCCCCATATTAGAAATTTAGACTTTTTTTATGCAGTTTGTTAGATCTTTGTTAGATCAGGTTAGATCAATCATTGTTTGCGTTAGATCACACACAGAAGAAGCAATATTAACAGTTATTTGCTGGGGGGGCTAACCCGTCATCAGCCCCCCTATCAAATTTTCTGGCCAAAAATTATTCAGGCAAATAGATATTCGTTAGATCCGGTAAGATCAAGTGGTTTTAACGTTAGATCTCACATAATTAGAGACTTATTAAGTGATTAATGAGGGGGGGCTGGCCCCCCTTATCAATTTTTTGGGCCAAAAATCATTCCGGCTAATAGATATTCGTTAGATCCGGTAAGATCAAGTGGTTTTAACGTTAGATCTCACATTGTTTCCGAGATATTCCACATAAAAAAATAGATTTTAGGTGGTACATATGCATGGCCATATGGACGGGTTGGCCCCCCTTATCAAATTTTCTGGCCGAAAATCATTCAGGCCAATAGATATTCGTTAGATCCGGTAAGATCAAGTGGTTTTAACGTTAGATCTCACATCATTTCAGAGATATTCCACATACAAATACAGATATTGGGTGTATACAGGGACTAATGAGGGGGGGCTGGCCCCCCCTTATCAATATTTTTGTCCAAAAATCATTCAGGCTAATAGATATTCGTTAGATCCGGTAAGATCAACTGATTTTAACGTTAGATCTCACATAATTAAAGACTTATTAAGTGATTAATGAGGGGGGCCATCTAAAGAATATCTATTAGCCGGAATGATTTTTGACCAGAAAATTTGATAAGGGGGGGCCAACCCGCCTGCCGTTTATAAGCATAAACGGCAGGCAGAGAATGGTCAAGGTGCAAGCAGAGGTTGGCAACAGGATATCAGGCAGATGGCAGAAATAACAAAGTATTTAAAGGGGAGCTCCACCCAAAAATGGACACACAGGTCTCAGAAGACAGTAGAGACCAGTGGGATCTGCACGGCAAGGCTTCACTTTCTGATTCCCTTACCGAAGATGGCGGCTCCTCCACCCAGAGCCGAGAGACATATTGTCTTCGGGTGCCGACGTCGCGGGCGCCCTGTACAGGTACTGTAAGTGTCCATATTTTAAAAGTCAGCAGCTGCAGTATTTTGTAGCTGCTGACTTTAAAGAACTTTTTTTTTTTTGCCGGAACTCCACTTTAAGGCAAGCCGAGGTCAGGATGGATGGAGAGCAAGCGTGGTCAGGATTAGCCTGGGTCAAACACAGGAATCAAGCTGCTGCCCTTATAAAGGCCATTTGGCACCACCATTAATGGCAAGCAGGCACACGTATTTGCGCCAAGCACTTGCGATGAAAACTACGCCGGCGGCCTCCGGCGCAAGGCGGGCCAATTTAAATGGGCGTGTGCCATTTAAATTAGGCGCGCTCCCGCGCCGGACCTACTGCGCATGCTCCGTTTTTTAACTCCCGCCGTGCTTTGCGCGCCGTGATGTCATTTTTTTGAACGGCGACGCGCGTAGCGTACTTCCGTATTCACGGACGGCTTACGCAAACGACGTTAAATTTTTAATTTCGACGCGGGAACGACGGCCATACTTTAGACAGCAATACGTTTGCTGACTAAAGTTAGGGCACCAAAAAAAACGACTAACTTTGCGACGGGAAACTAGACTAGCGGCGACGTAGCGAACGCGAAAATCCGTTGTGGATCCGCCGTAACTCCTAATTTGCATACCCGACGCTGGTTTACGACGCAAACTCCCCCCAGCGGCGGCCGCGGTACTGCATCCTAAGATCCGACAGTGTGAAGCAATTACACCTGTCGGATCTTCAGGCTATCTATGCGTAACTGATTCTATGGATCAGTCGCATAGATAGAAACAGAGATACGACGGCGTATCAGCAGAAACGCCGTCGTATCTCATTTGTGAATCTGGCCCTTTATTGTTAAACCCACTCTTCCAATTGGTGAAGGTTCTGAATCTCTTATTTGACTACAGGTTTAGCGCAATATTCTGTTTGGGGAGGGTCATTTCCCAACCCCCTCCCCCCAAAAAAGAGGGCTAGAGTATGTTTGGTGTGTTAGTGTGCATTGCTGGGCTGGGCGTTGTTCACACCAGGTGCGTTGATCTGCGCTCATCAATCCACAGTCAATGCAAGGATACAGAGAAACAAATTGTTATTTTAGGTGCCCATTTTTTTGCATAGAGTTAAATGAAGTTAAATGTATCAGCCGCACAGGGAGTGCATTGTTTTTAACAAGCCGGCCCAAAGACATGTATTGTAGTAGTAAACGACAACCACTGATCATTGTTGTATCAGAACAAGAAGCACAGTCCAAGTATGTAACCAGCAAATATGAGTGTAGTATACAGTATGGCCCAGATTTACAAAGCACTTGCGCCGACGTATCTCGAGATACGCCGCATAAGTACAAATATGCGCCGTCGTATCTGTGTGCCGGACTCAGAAACTAAGATACACCTGAAAATAGGCTTCATCCGACCGACGTAACTTGCCTACGCCGGCGTAGAGTGGGCGCATATTTACGCTGGACGTATTTGGCACTCCCATTGATTGTCTATTCACATATGCAAATGAGGGAGATACGCTGATTCACGAACGTACGTACGTCCGACGCAGTGCACATAAAGGCATACGTCCGGCGTAAAGTTATGCCCCGTCCCGTCGTATATTACGTAGTTAACGTAGGACGTGAATATGACTAGGCGTAGGTTACGTTCACGCCGTAGCAAGTGATCCGACGTATCTTAGGCAGTTGTTCCCGTGATTGTGAGCATGCGCACTGAGATGCGCCCACGGGACGGCGCATGCGCAGTTGGCGATACGTATCTGTCTGGCACTCGGCCCATCATTTGCATGGGGTCACGCCTCATTAGCATGGCTCACGCCCACTTCCACCGACTTACGCCTGAGAAACCCAGCGCAGATTTGGGAGGAAGTGCTTTGTGAATTCAGTGCTTGCCTCTCTGCGCTGCGTCGCCGTAGCGTAAAGGAGATACGCTATGGCGGCATAAATATGCGCCAGTGTCTGTGAATCTGGGCCTCAATATATATATATATATATATATATATATATATATATATATTAAATGGATTGGAGTAACCCTTTAAATTACTCTTATACTTGCAGTCATGGCCATCCTAATGCAAGGGCCACTCCTGGGCACTGGTACATGGGGGGTCCCCACAATAATCTTGCATTACATCATACTTGCCAACTGTCCTGGATTTGCTGAGACAGTCACACTTTTTACTAAACTTTCCCGATATGGTCGTGTCCCGGGAAGCATCTCAGAACCTATACTGTGCCCTCCTGATCGAAGTGTTGTGCCCTTCTGCATTCCCCCCTGTACTGTGCCCTTTTATATATAGAATGTTTTCCTTTTGTAAAATCGATTTTTTTTTAATGAATATGGACCGGATTCACGTAGATCGGCGCATCTTTAGAGCGGCGTAGTTTATCTTATATGCGCTACGCCGACGTAACATAGAGAGGCAAGAACAGTATTCACAAAGCACTTGCTCCCTTTGTTGCTCCCTTTGTTGCGCCGGCGTAACGTAAATTGGCCGGCGTAAGCCCGCCTAAATCAAAGTAGGAAGGTAGTGGGCGTGATCTATTAAAATGAACCATGACCCCATGCAAATGATGGTCCAAACGAACGGCACATGCGCCGTACCGTGGACGCATCCCAGTGCGCATGCTCTGAATCACGTCTAAAATACTCCATAAGATACATCGAATCACTGCCTACGACGTGACGTAAGCTACGCCCAGCCCTATTCACGTAGTCCTACGTAAACGACGTAAAATTCGACGGCTGTTCCGTCGTCCATACCTTTGCATGGGATGCGCCTCCTTTAGGTGGAATAACTTAATGCCGGACGTACGCCTTACGTAAACGGAGTATATTACAGCGACGGGCGCAAGTACGTTCGTGAATCGGCGTATCTCGGTCATTTGCATATTCGACGCGTAAATCAAATGGAAGCGCCCTTTGCGGCCAGCGTAAATATGCGCCCAGGCTCCGACGGCATAGGAAACTTACGTCGGTCGGATGAAGCCAAATTTCAGGCGTATCTTGTATTAAGAATCAGGCGCATAGATACGACGGCGCATCCGTGCGCTTACGCGGCGTATCAGTAGATACGTTGGCGTAAGTGCTTTGTGAATCCGGGCCTATATGTTTAATTCTATTAACGTTTTATACTTTATTTCTTGAAAGTAAGGCCCAGATTCTCATACATTAGCGCTGCTCCTGGGCAGCGTAATGTATGAGCTCTACGTTTCACTGCCGCAGGTCTACAGGTTTAAATCCTGATTCTCAGAACACTTACCTGTAAACTTGCGGCGGTGAATCGTTAGATTGCTCGGCGCAAGCCCGCCAAATTCAAATGGGGCGGGCACCATTTAAATTAGGCGCGCTCCCGCGCCGAGCGTACTGCGCATGCTCCGTCGGGTAAATTACCCGACGTGCATTGCGCTAAATGACGTCGCCCCAACGTCATTTGCCTAGATGTATACGTAAATGGCGTCCAGCGCCATTCACGGACGTCTTACGCAAACGGCGTCATTTTTATTCAATTCGACGCGGGAACGACGGCCATAGTTAACATTGGTTGCGCCTGCTAATTAGCAGGGGCAACCTTACGCGTCGGGTACGCTACGCAAACGACGTTAATTCGCTGCGTCGACCTCGCGTATGTTCGGGAATCGCCGTACTTACTTCATTTGCATAGACGACGGGGAAAAGCGACGATGCGACACCTAGCGGCGGGAAAAAAAATTACTTTTAAGATCTGACAGCGTAACAGCCTTATGCCCCGTACACACCATCACTTTATGTGATGAAAAAAAATGACGTTTTTAAAAACGTCACTTTAATTGACTGTGTGTGGGGGAAAACGTCGTTTTATGTCTTGTAAAAAACGACCAAAAAAAATTGAAGCATGCTTCAATTTTATGTGTCGTTTTTCAAAAGTGCACTTTTTACTTCACATAAATTGACCGTGTGTAGCAAAAAACGTCGTTTTGTAAGACGTTTTTTCATCCACGCATGCCCAGAAGCTACTTCAATGGTAAAACGTGGTGGAACGTAACCTCACTTTGCAAGAACATTGTGAGAAAAACGATGGTGTGTAGGCAACTTCGTCTTTGAAAATTGAAGTTTCAAAAACGTCATTTTTTACTTCACAGAAAGTGTCGTTTTTTTTCATCACATAAAGTGATGGTGTGTATGCGGCATTACGCTTGTCAGATCTAATGGGTACCTATGCGCAACTGATTCTAAGAATCAGTCGCATAGATACCCGGGGCCAGATGAGGAGTTACGACGGCGCTAATGGTGTTGCGCCGTCGTAACGCCTTCGAGAATCTGGGCCTAAGTGTGTAAATTGGGGCAAGCTGGTAGGGGCCCCAGTGCATTACTTTGCCCAGGGGCCCATGATGCTATTAAGACGGCCCTGCCTGCAGTATTTTCAAATATGCAAAACAAATAAAAACCTCATAAGAAGAGGAAGTCATACTTTATGGTTTTTGCGCAATTTTCAAAGCATCCGATGGTTACAGAAGACGCGGCTGGTCTGGGTGCCGGCCCGGCGGGGATTAAGTGTTGCGTTATGTTATCAGACTCGGCACCTGTTGGTGAGGGACAGTCCCTCGTCTGCTTTGGTAATTCAGGTGTCTGCAATCATTGCAACACAAAAGGAAACTGACTCGAGCACTACAGGTCTGTAAATGGGATAGCGATACGGATCGTGTCACATCATGAATTGGAAATAAAAAAATTATTCTTTATAGGAAGCAATAGAACGATATTACCAAATACAGCAAATCTTTATGGGATTATACGTTCATTTTCATAACCAGCAGCTCGGTGTCTGTAGTCTTCAGAGCAGGACTAATGGTGCTTTGAGGGGAGATCCTACCCTGATCCCCAATCATACAATCCTCCCAGGAAGTGTAATCCCCTCCCCAAGATATTCACACTAACCCTCCTTGTTACACTTACATACCCGGTAACCCTACTGCTAACCTTCTCTGTACACCTAAGACAGACCCTTCCTGTAACCCTAACACTAACCCTTCCTGTAACCCTAACACTGACCTTCCCTGTAACCCTAACACTAACCCTTCCTGTAACCCTAACACTAACCCTTCCTGTAACCCTAACACTGACCTTCCCTGTAACCCTAACACTAACCCTTCCTGTAACCCTAACACTAACCCTTCCTGTAACCCTAACACTGACCTTCCCTGTATCCCTAACACAGACCTTCCCTGTAACCCTAACACTAACCCTTCCTGTAACCCTAACACTAACCCTTCCTGTAACCCTAACACTGACCTTCCCTGTAACCCTAACACTAACCCTTCCTGTAACCCTAACACTAACCCTTCCTGTAACCCTAACACTGACCTTCCCTGTATCCCTAACACAGACCTTCCCTGTATCCCTAACACTAACCTTCCCTGTATCCCTAACACTAACCCTTCCTGTAACCCTAACACTGACCTTCCCTGTATCCCTAACACTAACCCTTCCTGTAACCCTAACACTGACCTTCCCTGTATCCCTAACACTAACCCTCCCTGTAACCCTAACACTGACCTTCCCTGTAACCCGAACACTAACCCTTCCTGTAACCCTAACACTGACCTTCCCTGTATCCCTAACACTAACCCTTCCTGTAACCCTAACACTGACCTTCCCTGTATCCCTAACACTAACCCTCCCTGTAACCCTAACACTGACCTTCCCTGTATCCCTAACACAGACCTTCTCTGTAGCCCTAACACTAACCCTTCCCTGTAACCCTAACACTAACCCTCCCTGTAACCCTAACACAGACCTTCCCTGTATCCCTAACACAGACCTTCTCTGTAGCCCTAACACTAACCCTCCCTGTAACCCTAACACTAACCCTCCCTGTAACCCTAACACTGACCTTCCCTGTAACCCTAACACTGACCTTCCCTGTATCCCTAACCCTCCCTGTAACCCTAACACTGACCCTCCCTGTAACCCTAACACTGACCTTCCCTGTAACCCTAACCCTCCCTGTAACCCTAACACTGACCTTCCCTGTAACCCTAACCCTCCCTGTAACCCTAACACTGACCCTCCCTGTAACCTAACACTAACCCTCCCTGTAACCTAACACTAACCCTTCCTGTAACCCTAACACTAACCCTTCCTGTAACCCTAACACTGACCTTCCCTGTAACCCTAACACTGACCTTCCTGTAACCCTAACACTAACCCTCCCTGTAACCCTAACACAGACCTTCCCTGTAACCCTAACACTGACCTTCCCTGTAACCCTAACACAGACCTTCCCTGTAACCCGAACACTAACCCTCCCTGTAACCCTAACACTAACCCTCCCTGTAACCCTAACACTAACCCTTCCTGTAACCCTAACACTGACCTTCCCTGTAACCCTAACACTGACCTTCCTGTAACCCTAACACTGACCTTTCCTGTAACCCTAACACAGACCTTCCCTGTAACCCTAACACAGACCTTCCCTGTAACCCGAACACTAACCCTCCCTGTAACCCTAACACTAACCCTCCCTGTAACCCTAACACTAACCCTCCCTGTAACCCTAACACTGACCTTCCCTGTATCCCTAACACTAACCCTTCCTGTAACCCTAACACTGACCTTCCCTGTAACCCTAACACAGACCTTCCCTGTAGCCCTAACACTAACCCTTCCTGTAACCCTAACACTGACCTTCCCTGTAACCCTAACACTAACCCTTCCTGTAACCCTAACACTAACCCTTCCTGTAACCCTAACACTGACCTTCCCTGTATCCCTAACACAGACCTTCCCTGTATCCCTAACACTAACCTTCCCTGTATCCCTAACACTAACCCTTCCTGTAACCCTAACACTGACCTTCCCTGTATCCCTAACACTAACCCTTCCTGTAACCCTAACACTGACCTTCCCTGTATCCCTAACACTAACCCTCCCTGTAACCCTAACACTGACCTTCCCTGTAACCCGAACACTAACCCTTCCTGTAACCCTAACACTGACCTTCCCTGTATCCCTAACACTAACCCTTCCTGTAACCCTAACACTGACCTTCCCTGTATCCCTAACACTAACCCTCCCTGTAACCCTAACACTGACCTTCCCTGTATCCCTAACACAGACCTTCTCTGTAGCCCTAACACTAACCCTTCCCTGTAACCCTAACACTAACCCTCCCTGTAACCCTAACACAGACCTTCCCTGTATCCCTAACACAGACCTTCTCTGTAGCCCTAACACTAACCCTCCCTGTAACCCTAACACTAACCCTCCCTGTAACCCTAACACTGACCTTCCCTGTAACCCTAACACTGACCTTCCCTGTATCCCTAACCCTCCCTGTAACCCTAACACTGACCCTCCCTGTAACCCTAACACTGACCTTCCCTGTAACCCTAACCCTCCCTGTAACCCTAACACTGACCCTCCCTGTAACCTAACACTAACCCTCCCTGTAACCTAACACTAACCCTTCCTGTAACCCTAACACTAACCCTTCCTGTAACCCTAACACTGACCTTCCCTGTAACCCTAACACTGACCTTCCTGTAACCCTAACACTAACCCTCCCTGTAACCCTAACACAGACCTTCCCTGTAACCCTAACACTGACCTTCCCTGTAACCCTAACACAGACCTTCCCTGTAACCCGAACACTAACCCTCCCTGTAACCCTAACACTAACCCTCCCTGTAACCCTAACACTAACCCTTCCTGTAACCCTAACACTGACCTTCCCTGTAACCCTAACACTGACCTTCCTGTAACCCTAACACTGACCTTTCCTGTAACCCTAACACAGACCTTCCCTGTAACCCTAACACAGACCTTCCCTGTAACCCGAACACTAACCCTCCCTGTAACCCTAACACTAACCCTCCCTGTAACCCTAACACTAACCCTCCCTGTAACCCTAACACTGACCTTCCCTGTATCCCTAACACTAACCCTTCCTGTAACCCTAACACTGACCTTCCCTGTAACCCTAACACAGACCTTCCCTGTAGCCCTAACACTGACCCTTCCTGTAACCCTAACACAGACCTTCCCTGTAGCCCTAACACTGACCCTTCCTGTAACCCTAAGGCCCTGTACACACGCTCGAACATGTCCGATGAAAACGGTCTGCGGACTTTTTTAATCGGACATGTCTGCTCGGAGATTTTGGTCTGATGGCTGTACACACCATCAAACCAAAATCCCCGCGGACAGACAGCGCGGTGACGTGGCTGTGACGTTGACGCCGCCACGTCCGCAAACCAGGAAGTAAAATGCGGGAGATTTCGGTCTGCTGGTTAAGCGTACTAACCAGCGGACATGTCGGACGGACGGGTTTCCATCGGACATTTCTCCTCCGGATTTAGATCCGATGGCTGTACACACCATCGGATCAAAATCCGCGCGGAAAACATCCACGGTGACGTATCCGCGCCGTCGCCGCGACGATGACGCGGCGACGATGGAAGGTAAATACTTCCACGCATGCGTCGAATCATTCCGACGCATGCAAGGGATGGGGATCGGACGGACTTATCCGGTGAGTCTGTACAGACGACCGGATAAGTCCGACGGACAGGATTCCAGCGGATAGATTTTGTAGCATGCTACGAAATTTTTATCCGCTGGAAATCCGTCGGCTGTATTTTTATCCGCTGGAAAATGTCCGCTCGGGCCTACACACGACCGGATCTATCCGCTGGAACTGATCCGTGGATAAATCCCAGCAGATAGATCTGGTCGTGTGTACGGGGCCTCACCCTTCCTGTAACCCTAACACTGACCTTCCCTGTAACCCTAACACTGACCTTCCCTGTAACCCTAACACTGACCTTCCCTGTAACCCTAACACTAACCCTCCCTGTAACCCTAACACTGACCTTCCCTGTAACCCCTAACACTGACCTTCCCTGTAATCCTAACACTAAACCTTCCTGTAACCCTAACACTGACCTTCCCTGTATCCCTAACACTAACACTGACCTTCCCTGTATCCCTAACACTAACCCTTCCTGTAACCCTAACACTGACCTTCCCTGTAACCCTAACACTAACCCTCCTTGTATCACTAACACTGATCTTCCCTGTACACCTAACACTGACCTTCCCTGTATCCCTAACACTAACCCTTCCTGTAACCCTAACACTGACCTTCCCTGTATCCCTAACACTAACCCTTCCTGTAACACTAACACTGACCTTCCCTGTAACCCTAAGGCCCCGTACACACGACCAAACATGTATGCTGAAACTGGTCCGCGGGCCAGTTTCAGCATACATGTTTGGTCGTGTGTAGGCGCGAGCGGGCCGAATTCCAGCAAACATTTGCCCGCCGGGCCTTTTCCCAGCGGGCAAATATTCGTGGACGTGTTTTAAAACCGTTCGCTGGAATCCTGCCCGCTCGGACATGTACGGTCGTCAGTACAGACCTACCGTACATGTCCAGGCGCCCGCCGTCCCTCGCATGCGTCGAATGACTTCGACGCATGCGTGGAAGCCTTTAACTGGCAGGCCCGCCCACGTCGCCGCGTCATCGTCGCGGCGACGCCGCGGACACGCCCCGCGTATTGTTTACGCGCGGATTTCTGTACGATGGTTAGTACAGCCATCGTACAGAAATCCCCGGGCAGACATGTACGGTGAAAACGGTCTGGCGGACCGGTTTCATCGTACATGTTTGCCCGTGTGTACGCGGCCTAACACTAACCTTCTCTGTACACCTAACACTGACCTTCCCTGTAACCCTAACACTGACATTCCCTGTAACCCTAACACTAATCCTCCCTGTAACCCCTAACACTAACCTTCTCTGTGCACCTAACACTGACCTTTTTCTGTACACCTAACACTGACCTTCCCTGTAAACCCTAACATCAACCTTCCCTGTGAACCTAACACTAACCCTCCTTGTAACCGTAACATTAACCCTCCCTGTAACCCTAACACTAACCTTCCCTATAAACCTAACACGCATGCTTCCTATAACCATAACAGTAACCTTTCCTGTAAACCTAACACTAAAGCCTCGTACACACGATCAGTCCATCCGATGAGAACGGTGCGTTGTCATAGGTTAACCGATGAAGCTGACTGATGGTCCGTCGTGCCCACACACCATCAGTTAAAAAAACGATCGTGTCAGAACGCGTTGACGTAAAACACAACGACGTGCTGAAAAAACGACGTTCAATGCTTCCAAGCATGCGTCGTCTTGGTTCTGAGCATGCGTGTTTTTTTAACCGATGGACGTGCCTACAGATGATCGTTTTTTTCCCATCGGTTAGGAATCCATCGGTTAAATAGGAATCCATCGGTTAAATTTAAAGCAAGTTGGCTTTTTTTTAACCGATGGTTAAATAACCTATGGGGCCCACACACGATCGGTTTGGACCGATGAAAACGGTCCATCAGACCGCTGTCCTCTGGTTAACCTATCGCGTGTACGAAGGCCTGACACTCCCTGAATCCCTAATACTAACTCTTCCTGTAATCCCCCCCAAAAAAATCTTCACTTTAACCATCTCTGTAAGCCTGAGGCCCCATACACACCATAGAATCCATCCGCAGATAAATCCCAGCGAATGGGTTTCAGCGGATAGATCCTATGGTGTGTACACTCCAGCGGATCTTTTTCCGCGGATATTTCTCCCCTGGGATGGATTCCAGCAGATCGAATATTTGCTGACATGCACAACAAATCCATCTGCTGGAATCCATCCCAACGGATGGATCCGCTCGTCTGTACAGACTCACCGGATCCATCCGTCCAAAGGGATTCCCCGCACGCGTCGTAATGATTAGACGCATGCGTGGAATTCCTTATATGACAGCGTCGCGCACGTCACCGCGTCATAATCGCGGCGACGGCGCGACACGTCATCGCCAGAGGATTTCGGCGCGGATTTCAATGCGATGGTGTGTACACTCCATCGCATGAAAATCCGCCGAAATCCTCGAGAGGATTTATCCGCGGAAACGGTCCGCTGGACCGTATTCGCGGATAAATTCTCTCGTGTGTATGGGGCCTTACCCTCCATGTAACCCCAAATCCACTGCAGTGTTAGCAAAATCTATTACAGTGTGTTCTGCTGATCTCGTTGTTACTGTTCTGGAACTCTCTGTATAATTAGAGATGTGTATTAGTAGAATTTTTTTAAAAATTCCGAAAGCCCCAACAGCTATTCAAAACAGGAAATAAAGTTGTCAGCGTCATCGTGTTTTTGTTGTATATTTAGGACCTAATTTCAGAATAAAGTTCATCGGACAATAATGAAGGAGTCAGGCAAATTCTGGATAATTTGGCCTTGTAATAGTATATACTGTATAGCACAGCGGTCTTACTCCCGGGTCAGTTATGGCCAGCTGGTTACCATAGATCAGATCCTACAATCAGGAGACCTGAGAGGCAAGAGCAGTATTCACAAAGCACTTTGCTCCCTAAGTTACGGCGGCGTAGTGTAAATGGGCCGGCGTAAGCCCGCAAAATTCAAATTTGGAAGGTAGTGGGCGTGTTGTATTAAAATGAACCGTGACCCCATGTAAATGAATGGGCGAATGAACGGCGCATGCGCGCGCATGCTCAGAATCACGTCGCATATACTCCCTAGGAAACGACGGCTCAATGCGTACGACGTGAACGTAACCTACGCCCAGCCCCATTCACGTACGACTTACGTAAACGACGTAAAATACGACGGCTGTTCCCGACGTCCATACCCTAACATGACTTACCCCTGCTTTAGGTGGGATAACTTTACGTCGGACGTACGCCTTACGTAAACGGCGTAGCTTACTGCGACGGGCGCAAGTACGTTCGTGAATCGGCGTATCTAGGTCAATTACATATTCGACACGTAAATCAATGGAAGCGCCCCTAGCGGCCAGCGTAAATATGCACCCAAGATACGAAGGCATAGGAGACTTACGTTGGTCGGATGGAGCCAGAATTCAGGCGTATCTGGTTTCAAGAATACGGCGCATAGATACGGCGGCGCTTCCGTGGACTTACGCGGCGTATAAGAAGATACGTTGGCGTAAGTCCTACGTGAATCTAGCTCATAGTGCAGGGCTCGACAAATCTTGGGCGCCAGGGCGACTAGAAATGGTGTCCTGGCGACTTGGCTTGGAAGGTGGGCAAAACATTTTTTTTTTTTTGTGAGCTGCCTCCATCTGGTGGTGAGCCATTGGTATTACAAGTTATTACCACCAGATGTGAGCTGGGGCCATCTGATGGTGGCCGTTGGTATTACAAGTTAAGCATTACAAGTTAAACAGCAATTCTAATGTCATTTTTCACTATTTTCACTGCCATCTTCTTCCCTCTAATTAGAACCCCCAAACATTATATATATTTTTTATCCTAACACCCTAGAGAATAAAATGGCGATCATTGCAATACTTTCTGTGACGCCGTATTTGCGCAGCGGTCTTACAAGCGCACTTTTTTGGGAAAAAATTACACTTTTTTTAATTAAAAAATAAGACAACAGTAAAGTTATCCCCATTTTTTTAAATATTATTAAAAGATAATGTTACGCCGAGTAAATTCATACCCAACATGTCACGCTTCAAAATTGCGTCCGCTCGTGGAATGGCGACAAACTTTTACCCTTTAAAATCTTCATAGGCGACGTTTAAAAAAATCTACAGGTTGCATGTTTTGAGTTACAGAGGAGGTCTAGGGCTAGAATTATTGCTCTCGCTCTACCAATCGCGGTGATACCTCACATGTGTGGTTTGAAAACCGTATACATATGCGGGCGCTGCTCACGTATGTGTTCGCTTCTGCGCGAGCTCGTCGGGACGGGGCGCGTTTTCTGGCTCCTAACTTTTTTAGCTGGCTCCTAGATTCCAAGCAAATTTGTCAAACCCTGTCATAGTGTATGTGATAATAAATGGCTTCATATGATCACTATCCTTAAATAACATAGACAGTTTTTTTTAGCAATGCCAACGTTTCGCGATTTCCAGGGCACTTTTGAGCACAACTGGTAAAAGCCATCATCCAAAAAAGAAAAAGCGACTGTGACCCTTTGACCTCCCCATTTGTATAGAATTGAAATGCTGCATGTTGTTGGTTGAGGTGACCCAATCTGATGAGAGTCAGGGATGGTGCCAATAAGATAAGGAGATAATTACCAAGAAGTGGTCAGACCTCTCTGTAGGAAGAGATTAAATTTGCCCCCCCCCCCCCAACACCCGCAGACCCAGACTGAACCCTATAAGAAGAGAAGCTTTTTCTAGTTCCTGGAGCTCGTCGTTTTCTTCTGCACTCCCTAAAAGAGAAGACAAAGTTGTGAAACTCAAGTTCCTCTTCCTAAGTTTGTCTTTCCAGTAGCGAGAGGAACATCTGCAGCAGCTGGACATCCTCACACCAGGTAAGGGCCAATTCTCCTAATACTTTGCGCTAAAATTGTATTATTCGTTATTTATTTTGTGTTTTGTAAAAACGATTTATTTATATGGTACGGGCACAACCAGCACCGAGCCAACCCTGTCATGCCATGTTGTAGAAGAGCTTACAATTGAAATGAACCTGTGGCATTCCCGGGTTGAATGGAAGTCAAATAACCGGCTGGTCTGAGTGTCCTTGGAAAGGGAACCCAGGACCTTGGCGCTGTTAACAATTTTGGCTAAGCCACCGTCCTACAGTTTATCACAAGGCGCAGGGCCGCCATCAGGGGGGTACAGGCAGTACACCTGTAAGGGGCCCGGAGGTCCCCAGGGGCCCGGATTGCAACCCCCTTTTTTTTTTAGGGGTCCGGAGGTCTTTATTAAAGGCCCAATTTTTTTTAGAGGTCCCCAGGGCCCAGGATGGCAACCCCCCCTTTTTTTTATTTATTTTTTATAAAAAAAAAAAATGTAATATATTTTTATTTTATTTTTTATTAAAGGGACAATTTTTATTTTTTTTAGGGGTCAGGAGGTCCCCGGGGGCCTGGAGATCCCCAGGGCCCCGGATGACAACCCCCTTTTTTTTTATAAAAAAAAATATATTTTTTTATATATATTTTATTTCTTTTATTTTTTATATATATATATATTATATATATATATATTATATATATATATATATATATATATATATATATATATATATATAAAATATTATTATTATTAACGGGCCCAGAATGGAAACTCCCTTTTTTTTTTAGAAATGTCTATTTTTTTTTTTATATATTTGTTTTTATTTATTTTTGATTAAAGGGCCCAGAGGTTTATTTTATTTTTTACTAAAGGGCCCAGAGGTCCCGGATGGCAACCCCCCTTTTTTTGTAATTTCTTTTTAAAAAAAATAATAATAATTTGTATGTACTATATATATCTCAGAGGTCCCCAGGGCCCCAGATGGCAACCCCCCTTTTTAAAAAAAACAATATATATTTTTTTTATTTTTTTTTCATTAAAAGGGCCCAGAGGTCCCCCTTTTTTTTATATATATTTTTCTTTATTTCTTATTTTTAAATTTGTGGCAGCCACCCCCCCCCAGCCCATGCCTTAAGCTGTGTAAGGGGCCCCATAATTCCTGATGGCGGCCCTGACAAGGCGTGCGCACATGGTGTACCAGGTGTGCTTGGGCACACCCTAATCACCCCGTGGTTAGACCCTTGATATTTTACCAAAGCTCCCTAATGGGGCTCCTAAAAATATAGTTAAAGAAATAAATTGTAAAAAATAATAAAAAATAAAAACTACCGACACCGTTCAACGCTCTACTGACACCATCAGTATAAATGCACACACATGTAGGGCTGCAACTAACGATTATTTTCATAATCGATTAGTTGGCCGATTATTGTTTCGATTAATTGATTAATCGGTTAAGTGTGGTGTATAATTAAGTTAAAGCAATTATTTTTTATTTTTTTTAACATTGTAGCTGCTGACTTTTTAAAAAGGACACTTACCTGTCCTAGGCGCCCGCGATGTTGCCCCCCCCCCCCCAAGGGCGATCCCTCGATCGTTGCAGGTTCCGGCGCCGCCATCCTCACTAAGGGAAACAGGCAGTGGAGCCTTGCGGTTTCACTGCCCATTTCCTAATGCGCATTCGTGAGTCTCGCGGCGCTGTATGAATGCTCTCTGGGATACACACAGGGCCAAATTCTCAAAAGAGATACGCAGACTTAACTGCTGTTCAGCCTGCGTATCCCTGTGCCTAACTTTGGAAACGATTCTCAAAAGGCTTTTTCCAAAGTTAGGCAGAAAATCTGACATGTGTCAGATTTTAGGATGCAGTACCGCATCCGCCACTGGGGGCATTTCTCATTGAAATGCAGCTTTGCGTATGCAAATGAGGACTTAAGCAGATTTTCAAAGCATTTCAGCACTTTGATTTCTGCGTAAGTTCCGAATTTGCCGGCGCAAAACTAGGGCTGGTTTTATAATGTGGAAAGTTAGTCACACATTGTAAAGGCCCATTCCAGCGACGGCATTTGGTATGCATTCCCGAGGGAGAACTCCACGGCAATTTTAAAATTCAAAACCGGCATGGGTTCCCCCCCAGGAGCATACCAGGCCCTTAGGTCTGGTATGGGTTGTAAGGAGACCCCCCCACGCCGAAAAATTGACGTAGGGGGTCCCCCTACAATCCATACCAGACCCGTATCCAAAGCACGCTACCCGGCCGGTCAGGAATGGGAGTGGGGACGAGCGAGCGTCCCCCCCCCTCCTGAGCCGTGCCAGGCCGCATGCCCTCAACATGGGGGGGTTGGGTGCTCTGGGGCAGGGGGGCGCACTGCGGGCCCCCCCACCCCAGAGCACCCTGTCCCCATGTTGATGAGGACAGGACCTCTTCCCGACAACCCTTGCCATTGGTTGTCGGGGTATGCGGGCGGGGGCTTATCGGAATCTGGGAGTCCCCTTTAATAAGGGGGCCCCCAGATACCGGCCCCCCACCCTAAGTGAATGGATATGGGGTACATCGTACCCCTATCCATTCACCTGGAGGCAAAAAGTAAAATGTAGTAAACACACAACACAAGGCTTTTTAAAATAATTTATTATTCTGCTCCGGATGCCCCCCCTGTCTTCGTTATTAGCTCAATTACCAGGGGGGGCTTCTTCTTCCACTCTCCGGGGGTCTTCTCCGCTCTCCGGGGGGGGGGTTTCTTCTTCCGCTCTCCGGGGGGGGGCTTCTCCGGACTCCGGGGGGCTTCTTCCATCTTCTCCCCTCTTCCGCTCTTGACTCGGCGAACCCCGGTTCTTCTGCAGCTCTCCGGTGCCTTCTTCTTCAGCGCTGGCTGCCTGCTATGTTTGTGTGTTAGCTCAATTTCTAACAGGCAGCCGGCGCGGTCTTCTGTGACGCCAGGATGACAACCCCCTTTTTTTTTATAAAAAAAAATATATTTTTTTATATATATTTTATTTCTTTTATTTTTTATATATATATATATTATATATATATATATTATATATATATATATATATATATATATATATAAAATATTATTATTATTAACGGGCCCAGAATGGAAACTCCCTTTTTTTTTTAGAAATGTCTATTTTTTTTTTTTATATATTTGTTTTTATTTATTTTTGATTAAAGGGCCCAGAGGTTTATTTTATTTTTTACTAAAGGGCCCAGAGGTCCCGGATGGCAACCCCCCTTTTTTTGTAATTTCTTTTTAAAAAAAATAATAATAATTTGTATGTACTATATATATCTCAGAGGTCCCCAGGGCCCCAGATGGCAACCCCCCTTTTTAAAAAAAACAATATATATTTTTTTTATTTTTTTTCATTAAAAGGGCCCAGAGGTCCCCCTTTTTTTTATATATATTTTTCTTTATTTCTTATTTTTAAATTTGTGGCAGCCACCCCCCCCCAGCCCATGCCTTAAGCTGTGTAAGGGGCCCCATAATTCCTGATGGCGGCCCTGACAAGGCGTGCGCACATGGTGTACCAGGTGTGCTTGGGCACACCCTAATCACCCCGTGGTTAGACCCTTGATATTTTACCAAAGCTCCCTAATGGGGCTCCTAAAAATATAGTTAAAGAAATAAATTGTAAAAAATAATAAAAAATAAAAACTACCGACACCGTTCAACGCTCTACTGAAACCATCAGTATAAATGCACACACATGTAGGGCTGCAACTAACGATTATTTTCATAATCGATTAGTTGGCCGATTATTGTTTCGATTAATTGATTAATCGGTTAAGTGTGGTGTATAATTAAGTTAAAGCAATTATTTTTTATTTTTTTTAACATTGTAGCTGCTGACTTTTTAAAAAGGACACTTACCTGTCCTAGGCGCCCGCGATGTTGCCCCCCCCCCCCCCCAGGGCGATCCCTCGATCGTTGCAGGTTCCGGCGCCGCCATCCTCACTAAGGGAAACAGGCAGTGGAGCCTTGCGGTTTCACTGCCCATTTCCTAATGCGCATTCGTGAGTCTCGCGGCGCTGTATGAATGCTCTCTGGGATACACACAGGGCCAAATTCTCAAAAGAGATACGCAGACTTAACTGCTGTTCAGCCTGCGTATCCCTGTGCCTAACTTTGGAAACGATTCTCAAAAGGCTTTTTCCAAAGTTAGGCAGAAAATCTGACATGTGTCAGATTTTAGGATGCAGTACCGCATCCGCCACTGGGGGCATTTCTCATTGAAATGCAGCTTTGCGTATGCAAATGAGGACTTAAGCAGATTTTCAAAGCATTTCAGCACTTTGATTTCTGCGTAAGTTCCGAATTTGCCGGCGCAAAACTAGGGCTGGTTTTATAATGTGGAAAGTTAGTCACACATTGTAAAGGCCCATTCCAGCGACGGCATTTGGTATGCATTCCCGAGGGAGAACTCCACGGCAATTTTAAAATTCAAAACCGGCATGGGTTCCCCCCCAGGAGCATACCAGGCCCTTAGGTCTGGTATGGGTTGTAAGGAGACCCCCCCACGCCGAAAAATTGACGTAGGGGGTCCCCCTACAATCCATACCAGACCCGTATCCAAAGCACGCTACCCGGCCGGTCAGGAATGGGAGTGGGGACGAGCGAGCGTCCCCCCCCCCTCCTGAGCCGTGCCAGGCCGCATGCCCTCAACATGGGGGGGTTGGGTGCTCTGGGGCAGGGGGGCGCACTGCGGGCCCCCCCACCCCAGAGCACCCTGTCCCCATGTTGATGAGGACAGGACCTCTTCCCGACAACCCTTGCCATTGGTTGTCGGGGTATGCGGGCGGGGGCTTATCGGAATCTGGGAGTCCCCTTTAATAAGGGGGCCCCCAGATACCGGCCCCCCACCCTAAGTGAATGGATATGGGGTACATCGTACCCCTATCCATTCACCTGGAGGCAAAAAGTAAAATGTAGTAAACACACAACACAAGGCTTTTTAAAATAATTTATTATTCTGCTCCGGATGCCCCCCCTGTCTTCGTTATTAGCTCAATTACCAGGGGGGGCTTCTTCTTCCACTCTCCGGGGGTCTTCTCCGCTCTCCGGGGGGGGGGTTTCTTCTTCCGCTCTCCGGGGGGGGCTTCTCCGGACTCCGGGGGGCTTCTTCCATCTTCTCCCCTCTTCCGCTCTTGACTCGGCGAACCCCGGTTCTTCTGCAGCTCTCCGGTGCCTTCTTCTTCAGCGCTGGCTGCCTGCTATGTTTGTGTGTTAGCTCAATTTCTAACAGGCAGCCGGCGCGGTCTTCTGTGACGCCAGGGTCTTCTGGTCTTCTGTTCTTCTCCCCTCTTCCGATGTTGCCTCGTCGCCTGTTGTCGCTGTAATGATGGAAGCGCGCCTTGCATCCCATTTATATAGGCATCACCGTCCCATCATGCTCCGGTAGGTACCCACGTGGTGGGTGCCTACCCACGTGCACCCACCACGTGGGTACCTGCCGGAGCATGATGGGACGGTGATGCCTATATAAATGGGATGCAAGGCGCGCTTCCATCATTACAGCGACAACAGGCGACGAGGCAACATCGGAAGAACAGAAGACCAGAAGACCCTGGCGTCACAGAAGACCGCGCTGGCTGCCTGTTAGAAATTGAGCTAACACACAAACATAGCAGGCAGCCAGCGCTGAAGAAGAAGGCACCGGAGAGCTGCAGAAGAACCGGGGTTCGCCGAGTCAAGAGCGGAAGAGGGGAGAAGATGGAAGAAGCCCCCCGGAGTCCGGAGAAGCCCCCCCCGGAGAGCGGAAGAAGAACCCCCCCCCCGGAGAGCGGAGAAGACCCCCGGAGAGTGGAAGAAGAAGCCCCCCCTGGTAATTGAGCTAATAACGAAGACAGGGGGGGCATCCGGAGCAGAATAATAAATTATTTTAAAAAGCCTTGTGTTGTGTGTTTACTACATTTTACTTTTTGCCTCCAGGTGAATGGATAGGGGTACGATGTACCCCATATCCATTCACTTAGGGTGGGGGGCCGGTATCTGGGGGCCCCCTTATTAAAGGGGACTCCCAGATTCCGATAAGCCCCCGCCCGCATACCCCGACAACCAATGGCAAGGGTTGTCGGGAAGAGGTCCTGTCCTCATCAACATGGGGACAGGGTGCTCTGGGGTGGGGGGGCCCGCAGTGCGCCCCCCTGCTCCAGAGCACCCAACCCCCCCATGTTGAGGGCATGCGGCCTGGCACGGCTCAGGAGGGGGGGGGACGCTCGCTCGTCCCCACTCCCATTCCTGACCGGCCGGGTAGCGTGCTTTGGATACGGGTCTGGTATGGATTGTAGGGGGACCCCCTACGTAAATTTTTCAGCGTGGGGGGGTCTCCTTACAACCCATATCAGACCTAAGGGCCTGGTATGCTCCTGGGGGGGGAACCCATGCCGTTTTTTTCTTTGAAAATTGGCATGGAGTTCTCCCTCTCAGGAATGCATGCTGAGCGACGCTGACATTTTTTTTTATAATTATTTGTTTTCCCGGCGCGTCTTTTTTTTTCACCCGTCGCAACTTTAGTGTCCCGTCGAAATTCTCAAAGCCGACCGGCGTTAATTACGTTCGCGCGCTGCACGTCGGGAAAATTACGTCACACGCATGCGCAGTACGGCCGGCGCGGGAGCGCGCCTCATTTAAATTTTAAACGCCCCCAGGAGAGGAGGACCGCCTTACGACGGCGGCACTTAAGTTACACAGCGTGTAATTTCTACCTAAGTGCTTTGACGATCAGGCACTTAGGGCCATATTCTGAGTAAAGTTACGATGGAGTAACTCAGGATACTCCATCGTATCTCCCTTTTTTGGCCCGTGTATCTATGCTCCTGATTCTCAGAATCAGTTTTGCATAGATACACTTAAGATCCGCCATCTGTAAGTCACTTACACTGGCGGATCTTAAATGCAATGACGCCGGCCGCCGCTAGATGGCATTTAAGTGAAGGAGTCATTTGCGTATGCAAATGATCCTTCTACGCCGATTCACGAACGAGTTCGCGTCGCGTAACCGTCGCTAACGTCGTTTGCGTAAGCGGAAACTTACCCCTGCTATATGAGGGGTAAGTTTCCGCAAGTCTCGCGTAGGCCATGTTACGGATGGCGTCGGGTCCCCGTCGTGTTTTTTCGTCGGATACGTCGTTTACGTAAGTCGTTCTTGAATACGACTTTACGTCAATGACGCACACGTCGGCGTCATTGACGTTTTCCGCCGAGAACTGGAGCATGCGCACTGGGCTTTTTGCAGCCCGGCGCATGCCCAGTTCTTTTGTATCGGGGGCGCGCTTCATTTGAATAGAAGCCGCCCCCTTGGAGATCCGCCAGGCTACGCCGGGACACTTACACTCCGCTGTCCCAACTTATGGAGCAAGTGGTTGGGGAATACAACACCTGCTCCAGTAAGTTGGGACAGCGGAGTGTAAGTGCCCTAAGCGAAGCTAGCGGAGATTTACTCAGAATATGGCCCTTAGGTAGAAATTTTAAGTCAGTGTAACTTAACTGCTGAAATTTAAGTTACGCAGACTTTTTGAGAATTTGGCCCACAGTTCCCAGAAGGCAGGCAGCGCGCCCCATTCCCCAGAAGACAACGCGAGGATGAAGACCAGCTGCGGACTAGGAAGAGGCAGATTAGGAACATCCGCATAGCAACAGCAATTTCTGGTAAGTAAAACATTTTTTTTTTTTTTCAATTTTTTTTTTTTTATCCAGAAAAAAGTTTATTGAAGCACAAGTAAAAACTTAAAGCGGTAGTTCACCCACAATCCCATGATGTTACCATCGAGACAGGCATTGTAGCGCGAGCTACAGTATGCCTGTCCCGATTTTTTTAACCCCGTACTCACCTCGTAGTCGTCCATCGTAGATTCCGGCTCCCGCGGGGAATGGGCGTGCCTATGGAGAGGGAGGATGATTGACGGCCGGCCCTGGCACGTCACTCTCCCCGAAGACAGCCGGAGTAGGTCTCGGCTCTTCACGGCGCGTGCGCACAGGCTATGCGCACGCGTCGTGAAGACCAAGCCTATTTCGGCTATTTCCGGAGAAGCGTGACGCGCCAGAGCCGGCCGTCAATCATCCTCCGTCTCCAGAGGCACGCCCATTCCCCGGTATCTTCGATGGACGACTACAAGGTGAGTATGGGGGGAAAAAATTCGGGACAGGCATACTGTAGCTCGCGCTACAGTGCCTGATTTAAAGGTAAAAGAAAAAATTTTTTTTTTTTTTACTGTCGATAGGGTGAACCCCCGCTTTAACTTACGCTTAAACATAAGTCGGCTTAGATTCTGAGTTAGGTCGGCTTATCTACTTATCTACTGATAAGCCGGCCTAACTCTTACTGAATCTACCTAAAAATCTCTAATCAGCTCTGAGAATAAACAGACAGAAGAGATATATATTGTATATACTATTAGAGGAGATCAATTTTTTTTTATTTAAAGAAAAAAAAAAATTACGTTTTTCTGATTTTCAAGCAGAACTGTAATATATTATTATATGCTGGCCTTCAAAAAAAATAAAAAATTTTAAGAACGTTCGTTCTATTTTCTAATCGTCAGTTGGGTCAAATACGGCATTCGTTTTCAGCCACAGTGACGGGTAAATTTAGAAATATTATAAAACTTCTTGGTCAAAAAAGAACAAGTCCACCTTGGTTGTGGGGGAAATTGCATCCAACTTGTTTGTGTGAAGGAAGTAATCTGCTACAAAAAAAAAAAAAAAAACATTTGGTAGAATTTTGTTTCATTCGTTTTTTATTTTACCGTGTTTGACTTTCTAATGATAGTGGGGTCAAATCAATTTACATTTTTGTTATTTTTAGGTGACTTTTTTGCAATAAAATATACATGTTTATTATGAATTCAGTGTAATTTTAATACTAATGGGCCACCCTTGAACAACCTTCACTTTCCTTTTTTCTTGTTCCCAATTTCCTAGGGGGGGGGGGGGGGGGCAATTCCTCTATCCAACTTGTTTGTGTGAATGAAAGAATCTGCAAAAAAAAAAAAACGAGAAAATATTTTTTTTTAATTAGTTTTTATGTTTTACCGTGTTTGACTTTCTAATGATAGTGGGGTCAAATCAATTAACATTTTTGATATTTTTAGATGACTTTTTGCAATAAATATACATGTTTTTTATGAATTCAATGTAATTTTGATACTGATGGGCCACCCTTGAACAACCTTCACTTTCCTTTTTTCTTGTTCACAATGTCCTAAGGGGGGGGGGGGGGGTTCCTTTATCCAACTTTGTGTAAATGAAAGAATCTGCAAAAAAAAGAAAAAACAGAATCAATTTACATTTTTAGATATTTTACTTTAGTTTTTTAGATTACATTTTTTTAAGTTGTTTTTATTTTAGATTACTTTTTTGCAATGAAATGTACCGTATTTATGGGCATATAACATGCACAGGCGTATAACACGCACCTTCATTTTAAAAGGGAGGTTTCAGGAAAAAAAAATTTTTTTAAATAAAGAACTTTGAAGCAAAATAAGGGTCAGTGCCATCAATGCAGCTTGATCAATGCCCATCCGCAGCCTCACAATTGCCCATCAATGCAGCTTGATCAATGCCCATCCGCAGCCTCACAATTGCCCATCAATGCAGCTTGATCAATGCCCATCCGCAGCCTCACAATTGCCCATCAATGCAGTTTGATCAATGCCCAAACACAGCCTCACAATTGCCCATCAATGCAGTTTGATCAATGCCCATCCGCAGCCTCACAATTGCCCATCAATGCAGCTTGATCAATGCCCATCTGTAGCCTCACAATTGCCCATCAATGCAGCTTCATCAATGCCCATCCGCAGTCTCACAATTGCTCATCAATGCACATCCGCAGCCTCAAAATTGCCCATCAATGCAGCTTAATCAATGCCCATCCGCAGCCTCACAATTGCCCATCAATGCAGCTTGATCAATGCCCATCCGCAGCCTCACAATTGCCCATCAATGCAGCTTGATCAATGCCCATCTGTAGCCTCACAATTGCCCATCAATGCAGCTTCATCAATGCCCATCCGCAGTCTCACAATTGCTCATCAATGCAGCTTCATCAATGCCCATCCGCAGCCTCACAATTGCCCATCAATGCAGCTTGATCAATGCCCATCCGCAGCCTCACAATTGCCCATCAATGCAGCTTGATCAATGCCCATCTGTAGCCTCACAATTGCCCATCAATGCAGCTTCATCAATGCCCATCCGCAGTCTCACAATTGCTCATCAATGCAGCTTCATCAATGCCCATCCGCAGCCTCACAATTGCCCATCAATGCAGCTTGATCAATGCCCATCCGCAGCCTCAAAATTGCCCATCATTGCAGCTTGATCAATGCCCATCCGCAGCCTCAAAATTGCCCATCATTGCAGCTTGATCAATGCCCATCCGCAGACTCACAATTGCCCATCAATGCAGCTTGATCAATGCCCATCCGCAGCCTCACAATTGCCCATCAATGCAGCTTGATCAATGCCCATCCGCAGCCTCAAAATTGCCCATCATTGCAGCTTGATCAATGCCCATCCGCAGACTCACAATTGCCCATCAATGCAGCTTGATCAATGCCCATCTGTAAGTATGGACGTCGTTGAAAATTTTACGTTGTTCGCGTAAGTCGTTCGCGAATAGGGCTGGATGTCATTTACGTTCACGTCGAATCCAATACGTCCTTGCGGCGTACTTTGGAGCAATGCACACTGGGAAATTTCACGGACGGCGCATGCGCCGTTCACAAAAAAACGTAAAATACCTGGGGTCATCTTGAATTTAAATAAAACACGCCCCCCACAACATCCCTATTTGAATTAGTTCTGCCGGTGAATACAATGATCAGTGTCGCTAACTATAGCTGGCAGCACTGATTGTTTTGGGAAAAACCTGACAGGCTGGTTGTACTCAAGTCAGACAATAGATTGACTTGTGTAAAACCAGATGGCCCATACATAGATCGACTATGGCTGGTCTCTGCTTCATTAGCATAGTTTCAATCCATGTATGTACCGCTTAACCACTACGTAGTCCCTAAACATCCTTCCATAAACCTACATTTTTCCTTCCCAGATTCCTTCATCCTCCACACCTGTACATACTCTCCACACTTCTCTCCTATACATAGTGCCCACTGTCATACCCTGCACACTCCCCTCCTGTACATAGTGCCCACTGTCATACCCTACACACTCCCCTCCTGTACATAGTGCCCACTGTCATACCCTGCACACTCCCCTCCTGTACATAGTGCCCACTGTCATACCCTACACACTCCCCTCCTGTACATAGTGCTCGCTGTCATACCCTCCACACTTCTCTCCTGTACATAGTGCTCACTGTCATACCCTACACACTCCCCTCCTGTACATAGTGCTCGCTGTCATACCCTCCACACTTCTCTCCTGTACATAGTGCTCACTGTCATACCCTGCACACTCCCCTCCTGTACATAGTGCTCACTGTCATACCCTGTACACTCCCCTCCTGTACATAGTGCTCGCTGTCATACCCTCCACACTTCTCTCCTGTACATAGTGCTCACTGTCATACCCTACACACTCCTCTCCTATACATAGTGCTCGCTGTCATACCCTCCACACTTCTCACCTATACATAGTGCCCACTGTCGTACCTTACACACTCCCCTCCTGCACATAGTGCTCGCTGTCATTCACTTCTCTCCTATACATACTGCTCACTGTCATACTCTCCACACTTCTCTCCTATACATAGTGCCCGCTGTCATACCCAACACACTCCTCTCTTGTACACAGTGCCCGCTGTCATACACTTCTCTCCTGTACATAGTGCCCCCCTATCGCACTCTCCACACTCCTCTCCTGTACATACCCTCCACACGCCTCTCCTGTCCATACTGCCCACTATAACACCCTCCACATGCCTCAGTCTCCTGTAGATACTGCCCACATCATACCCTCCACACTCCTCTCCTGTACATACCGCCCACTGTGATACCCTCCACACTCCTCTCCTGTACATACTGCTCACTGTCATACCCTGCACACTCCTCTCCTGTACATACTGCTCACTGTCATACCCTCCACACTCCTCTCCTGTACATACTGCTCACTGTCATACCCTGCACACTCCTCTCCTGTACATACTGCTCACTGTCATACCATGCACACTCCTCTCCTGTACATACTGCCCACTATCATACCCTCCACACGCCTCAGTCTCCTGTAGATACTGCCCCCATCATACCCTTCACACTCCTTTCCTGTAAATTCTGCTCACTGTCATACCCTGCACACTCCTTTCCTGTAAATTCTGCTCACTGTCATACCCTGCACACTCCTTTCCTGTACATACTGTAACCCAACCTTACCCTGCACACTCCTCTCCTGTACATACTGCTCACTGTCATACCCTCCACACTCCTCTTCTGTACATACTGCTCACTGTCATACCCTGAACACTCCTCTCCTGTACATACTGCTCACTGTCATACCATGCACACTCCTCTTCTGTACATACTGCTCACTGTCATACCCTGCACACTCCTTTCCTGTACATACTGCTCACTGTCATACCCTCCACACTCCTCTCGTGTGCATACTGCCCACTGTCATACCCTCCACACTCCTCTCCTGTACTTACTGTAACCCAACCTTACCCTCCACACTCCTCTCCTGTACATACTGTAGCCCAACCTTACCCTTCACACTCTACATACTGCCAACTATCTTTCTCTCCACACTCCTCTTCTGTACATACTGCCCCCCATCATATCCTTCACACTCCTCTCCTGTACATATCACCCTCTGTCATACCCCCCACACTCCTCTCCTGTACATACTGCCCACTTTCATACCCTCCACACTCCTCTCCGGTACATACGACCCTCTGTCATACCCTCCATACTCCTCTGCTGTGCATACTGGCAACTGTCATACCCTCCACACTCCCCTCCTGTACATAGTGCCCACTGTCATATCCTTCACACTCCTCTCCTGTACATAGTGCCTTTTGCCGTACCCTTTGCACTCCTCTCCTGTACATAGTGCCCACTGTTAGACCCTCCACATTCCTCTCCCTCACCTGCACATACTTCCCACTTATATACCGTCCATACTCCTCCACTATGTCGCTTACCCACAAAAACAGTTCTTTAAAATTATACTGACTATCCTTAATATTACCAGCTCTAGAATGGAGACACTTTTGTTAGTTCAACTAAAGGAAATCTCAGTTCTCGTATTTGTTCTGCCCCATTATTAGTACTCATTTAATTTTGTGATTACTACTATGATGTATAGAGGAACATCGGGGATCTCAGCTACTCTAAATATAGCACTTATATAAAAAAGTGTCCCTTAAAAATATTTTTGAAATGTTGGCAACTATGCACTTAGGCACTGCCCAAGGGCCACCGGGTCAGTAGGGGCCCCATGAGAGGCTCCTGGGATCCTGTGATAATAAAGCGGTAGTAAACTTCACTAACATTACTACTTTTTAGAGGCCCTGGGGTAGGTTATGCCACAAGGTACAAGTATGCACAGCATATTAGCACATTAGGGTACACTTCAATTGTCAGACTGAGCCTTCCAGTGCTGCGATCTGTGATCTGTCCGGCGGGTCCTGGGTGGTTCCATCTTCACCCGGTCTTATTTCTGGGCTCTGTGCCTTCGGTCACTTGCCTTGGCTGCGTTGCTGTCATTCCCATGAAAGCTCATGCGCATCCTCTCTCTCTCATCCCCCCTCTCTCTCTCATCCCCCCTCTCTCTCTCATCCCCCCTCTCTCTCTCATCCCCCCTCTCTCTCTCATCCCCCCTTTCTCTCTCATCCCCCCTTTCTCTCTCATCCTCCCTCCCTTACCCCTCACTCATCCTCTCTCTCTCTTTAATTTAATTTGTTATAACAAAAAAATTGTTTGTATATTTATTTATTCATAAAAGGCCCCACCAAAATCCTCAGCACCAGGCCCATGATGTTCTTAATCTGGCCCTGGGGGGGGGGGGGGGCAAGAACATGTTTGCCCAGGGGAATTCTTCCTGTTGTGCTTTTGTATTCTGCCGGAGGCGAGACTTCCACTCGTAATTAAGGCCCACCCACCGAACGGTCGCATACGACCAGCGTCAAGAGGTTAAGGATGGCATTCTATTTAACCACTTAAGCCCCGGACCAAAATGCTGCCTAAAGACCCAAGGGGTTTTTACAGTTCGGGACTGCGTCGCTTTAACAGACAATTGCGCAAGTCGTGCGACGTGGCTCCCAAACAAAATTGGCGTCCTTTTTTTCCCCACAAATAGAGCTTTCTTTTGGTGGTATTTGATCACCTCTGCGGTTTTTATTTTTTGCGCTATAAACAAAAATAGAGCGACAATTTTGAAAAAAATGCAATATTTTTTACTTTTTGCCATAATAAATATCCCCCAAAAACATGTATAACATTTTTTTTCCCTCAGTTTAGGCCGATACGTATTCTTCTACCTATTTTTGGTAAAAAAAATCGCAATAATCGTTTATCGGTTGGTTTGCGCAAAATTTATAGCGTTTACAAAATAGGGGATAGTTTTATTGCATTTTTTTTTTTTTTTTACTACTAATGGCGGCGATCAGCGATTTTTTTCGTGACTGCGACATTATGGCGGACACTTCGGACAATTTGACACATTTTTGGGACCGTTGTCATTTTCACAGCAAAAAATGCATTAAAATTGCATTGTTTATTGTGAAAATGACAGTTGCAGTTTGGGAGTTAACCACAGGGGGCGCTGTAGGAGTTAGGGTTCACCTAGTGTGTGTTTACAACTGTAGGGGGGTGTGGCTGTAGGACTGACATCATCGATCGAGTCTCCCTATAAAAGGGATCACTCGATCGATGCAGCCGCCACAGTGAAGCACGGGGAAGCCATGTTTACATACGGCTCTCCCCGTGCTTCAGCCTCGGGGAGCGATCGCGACGGAGCGGCTATAAACGAATAGCCGCGCCGTCGTCCCGGATCGTTCCCCAAGGGAACCCGACCGCCGCATGTCGCTGGGGGGGTCCCGATCGGACCCCCCACCCGCAGAAAGGCAAGGACGTACCTGTACGCCCATTTGCCTGTACGTGCCATTCTGTGGACGTACATTCACATGCGGCGGTCGGGAAGTGGTTAAGGGGAATTATACTTATCCCAGATTTGTTTTAGCCGGGGTTCCCTTAGACCTGAAAATTATTTCAAGGGTTCCTCTGAGGTAAAATGATTGAGAAAAACCGATCTAGAATTTCCCCACACAGCTTAAATTTGACAGCATATTATACACAATGGGGTTGATTTACCAAAACTTTTTTTTTTTTTTTTGTCAAAGCTTAATTGAACAAGCTGAAGTTAGAAGCGGATTGGTTTCTATGCAGAGCTGCACCACATTTTGCACTCTTCAGTTTCAGTAAATCAACCCCAATAGGTGAACACAAGGGCCCGGATTCAGATCGGAGTTATGACGGCGTATCTCCGGATACGCCGTCGTAACTCTGAGTGTGCGGGGTCGTATCTATGCGCCTGATTCTTAGAATCAGTTACGCATAGATTTCCCTAAGATCCGACCGGCGCAAGTCTCTTACGCCGTCGTATCTTAGTTACATATTGACGCTGGACGCTAGGTGGCGCTTCCGTAGATTTACGCAAGGAATATGCAAATTAGGTAGATACGCCGATTCAGAAACGTACGTCCGCCCCGGCGCATTTTTTTACGTCGTTTGCGTAAGGCTTTTTCCGGCGTAAAGTTACCCCTCATAAAGCAGGGGTAAGTCATGTTAGGTATGGACGTCGGAAAACGACCGAACAGCGTCGTATTTTACGTCTTTTGCGTAAGTCGTTCGCGAATAGGGCTGTACGTAAGTTACGTTCACGTCGAAAGCATTGACAGTTTGCGGCGTAATTTGGAGCATGCGCACTTGGAAACGTTCACGGACGGCGCATGCGCCATTCGTAAGAAACGTCAATTACGTGGGGTCACAAGTAATTTAAATAAAACACGCCCACATCATCCACATTTGAATTAGGCGGGCTTACGCCGACACATTTACACTACGCCGCTGTAACTTAGGGCGCAAGTTCTCTCTGAATACGGAACTTGCGCCCTAAGTTACGGCGGCGTAGTGTATCTGAGATACGCTACGCCCGCCGATAGATACGAAAATGTATCTGAATCCGGGCCAAGAAGATCTAAATGGAGGAAGTTAAGTGATTTGGCAGAAGGGATTATGAAATGAGTTCTGCTTTAAAGCAATGTATGATTTAAAAAAAAAAAAAACGTATGATATGAAAAAAAATAAAAAAACGTACGATGTGAAAAAAAAAACATATGATGTGAAATAAAAAAGAAGCAATGTATGATATGAAAAAAAAAAAAAAAAAACGTACGATGTGAAAAAAAAAACATATGATGTGAAATAAAAAAGAAGCAATGTGTGATAACACGCAACGCAATGTGATTAATGCACCGCAATGAAACGCGTAACTGTGAAAACAAACTATGTTTAAAATCAGACTTTTTTGCTTTCTATAGAGCGTGGAATTTTTAAATCATGTTAGATTTTTGCCATCTGTGTCCCATTGAGGAAATTTCCCTTCACTTCCTGCCATGGGCGTCCGCTTCATAGGGCAAGGGGGGGGCAATTGACCCCCCCCCCCCTGTAAAATTAAGAAGGTGTTGAAAAATCTCTTGGCCGCGGGCTGTCTGAGCGGTCCAGGGCCGGATGTCACACAGACACAGCGAGCAGAGTGAAGCCGCCTCCCCCTCCAGTGTTTGTGTACACAGGGGGAGGGAACCTGCTGTGACCCGGCCGTGCTGATGGCTGATCTGAGGTACTGAATGGGATGGGGGGTGGAGGCGGTCCGTCTGTGCTGAAGGGGGGGTCTCTGCTGAATTGAGGGGTCTGTGCAGAATGGGGGGGGCTATGCTGAAGGGGGTCTATCTGTGCTGAATGGAGGGGTCTGTGCAGAATGGGGGGTCTGTGCAGAATGGGGGGTCTGTGCTGAATGGGGTGGTCTGTGCTGAAGGGAGGGTCTGTGCTTAAGGGGGGTCTGTACATTCTCTAGGCTATATTTATATGGGCATGGAGTGAAACTGAATTATCTCAAGAGCTATTTCACACTGCCAACTGGCCGCGTTATCGGTAAAGCGCCACTAAAAAAGTGCCGCTTTACCATCATTTTAGCTGCGCTATTCGGCCGCTAGCGGGGCACTTTTAACCCCTGCTAGCGTTTGAAGAAAGGGTTAAATGTGTATCGCCGCTGCGGAAGCACCCCCCCCCCCCCCCCGAAAAAATTTCAGTGGACGCCCAGGCTTCCTGCCCTGGAGGCACAACAGAAATGAATTGGAAATCTCTCATGCCGCGTACACACGACTGTTTTTCAAGACGTGAAAAATTCAATTTTTTAAAATGGTCATTAAAAACGATTGTGTGTATGTATATCCAGAGCATTTTTTGTCGACGTGAAAAATGGGCATTAAAAATTTAGAACATGCTCTAAATTTTCGCATCGTTTTTCACGTGAAAAACGGTCGTGTGTGGGCTTTAACGATGTGAAAAAAACGCACATGCTCAGAAGCAAGTTATGAGACGGGAGCGCTCGTTCTGGTAAAAGTAGCGTTTGTAATGGAGATACCACATTCGTCGCGCTGTAACAGACTGAAAAGCACGAAGACTGAAAAGCGCGAATCGTCTCTCACCAAACTTTTACTAACACAAAATCAGCAAGACCAGCCCAAAGGGTGGCGCCATCCGAATGGAACTTCCCCTTTATAGTGCCTTCGTACGTGTTGTACGTCACCGCGCTTTGCTCCAGCATCTTGGCAGGCTTGACAAGAATCACGTCGAAAAAAAAACGTTGTGTTTCTAGGACATTAACTGCTTGCCGACCAGCCGCCGCAGTTTTACCGCGGCATGTCGGCTCGGCTGCGCAAAATCACGTAAGATTACGTGATTTCGCATTTCAGCCACTAGGGGCGCGCCCCTTGCTCACCCCTGATGCCGCGCATGAGCCCGGCGGCCGCGATCACCGCCGGGCACCCGCGATCGCTCGTTACAGAGCGGGTGACCGGGAGCTGTGTGTGTGTAAACATACAGCTCCCGGTCCTGTCAGGGGGAGAAATGACTGATCGTGTGTTCATACAATGTATGAACAGCGATCTGTCATTTCCCCTAGTCAGTACCACCCCCCTTCAGTTAGAACACACCCAGGGAACATAATTAACCCCTTCCTCGCCCCCTAGTGTTAACCCCATCCCTGCCAGTGACATTTTTACAGTAATCTATGCATTTTTATAGCACTGATCGCTGTATAAATGACAATGGTCGCAAAAATGTGTCAAAAGTGTCCGATGTGTCCGCCATAATGTCGCAGTACCGATAAAAATCGCCGATCACCACTATTTCTAGTAAAAAAAAAATATTAATAAAAATGCCATAAAACTATCCCCTATTTTGTAGACGCTATAACTTTTGCGCAAACCAATCAATAAACGCTTATTGCGCTTTTTTTTTTTTACGGAAAATATGTAGAAGAATACGTATCGGCCTAAACTGAGGAAAAAAATGTTTTTATATATTTTTGGGGGATATTTATTATAGCAAAAAAGTAAAAAATATTCTTTTTTTTTTTCAAAATTGTCGCTCTATTTTGGTTTATAGCGCAAAAAAAAAAAAAACGCAGAGGTGATCAAATACCACCAAAAGAAAGCTCTATTTGTGGGAAAAAAAGGACGCCAATTTTGTTTGGGAGCCACGTCGCACGTCCGTGCAATTGTCAGTTAAAGCGACGCAGTGCCGAATCGCAAAAAGTGGCCCGGTCATTGACCATCAAAATGGTCCGGGGCTGAAGTGGTTAAAAATGGTCGTGTGTTTACGCGGCTTCGGACTGTTGTCACTTTCTATCTCTGAGTATTCATCGGGACGAATTGAGAGTGGAAATCTCCCCCAGCAAGGACTTGATGCAATTAAAAAGTGAGACAGAGGGGATCTGAGGCGGTGGAACGTATGTCCTTTACGTTACGCCGCCGCAAGTTTAAGTGGCAAGTGCCTGATTCCCAAACCACTTACCTGTAAACTTGCGGCGGCGTCGCGTAAAGTCCACCCGCGCAAGCCCTCCTAATTCAAATGATCCTGGTAGGGGGCGTGGATCATTTAAATTAGGCGCGCCGATCGTAATGCGCATGCTCCGTCGGGTAAATTACCCGACGTGCATTGCGCTAAATGACGTCTCACGGACGTCATTTGTTTTGACTGTAACGTAAATGGCGTCCAGCGCCATTCACGGACGACTTACGCAAACGACGTTAAATTTTCAAATTTCGACGCGGGATCGACGGCCATACTTAACATTGAGTACGCCACCTAGGGGGCATCTTTATCTTTACGCCGCGTATCGCTTACGGAAATGACGTTAAAACACTACGGCGGGCAAGCGTACGTTAGAGAATCGGTGTGACTAGTCATTTGCATATTCTACGCTGACCGCCACCTAGCGGTCAGCGTAAATATTGCAGCCTAAGATACAACGGCGCAGGCCGTCGTATCTTAGGCATGTTTAAGTGTATCTCAGTTTGAGAATACACTTAAACATAGGATCAGACTTACGTCGGCGTATCTGCTGATACGCCGGCGTAAATTATTTGAGAATATGGCCCAGGGTTGCTAACTATAAAATAAAACATACAAAATAGGTAAATAAAATAAATAAAACAAATAAAAGTTTGCTGGGTTTGAACACTTGACAATCTAACTATTAAGTAACACTAAAAGGGTAAAATTGAACATTTCCTGTATCTAGTTTCGGTATGATTCACATTTTAAATTTAGTTTTGAGGAAAACGAAAACATTTTTTTATAGTTTCTGCCATCCCAAATATTTGTATGAATAATGCGTCTGTTATATCACCAACTTACCGTATTTATCGGCGTATACCGCGCACTTTTTTGCCCTGAAAATCAGGGCAAAATCGTGGGTGCGCGGTATACGCGGTATACGCCGATACCCGCTTTCCCGCGCCGAGTTTTGAATACTGCGCCGACATATACCGAGCGCAGTACACTCGGGTATAGTCGGGCAGTCTCGGCACCTTCCGAGCCTGCCCGACAATACACGAGTGTACTGCGCTCTGTATATGTCGGCGCAGTATTCAAACTCGGCGCGGGAAACGAGCGGGGAGGACGCGAGGACCCCGCAGAAGGACGCCGGACCCGACAAAGAGGACACCCGAAGCCGCAGAAGGACGCCGGACCCGACGAAGAGGACACCCGAAGCCGCAGACGGACGCCGGACCCGACGAGGCCGCCGATGGACGCCGCGCAAGACACCAAAACTGTAAGTACAAAATAAAAACTTTTTTTTCCACAGAATTGGGGGCCACTTTAGGGGTGCGCGGTATACGCGGGAGCGCGTTATACCGCGATAAATACGGTAGATTTAAACCGGCCATGGATGGTTCGAATCTTGGCTGGTTCAGCAAGGACCGGCAGAGATTCAAACCATGTATGGGCCCCGCTGAATGTACCCAAGTTGACTGATCGACCAACTTGGGTACAACCAGCCAGTGGGATATCTCATACCTTCAAAACAAAGCAAAGCTAGCGCTGAATAAAAGCCTCTCAAGAGCTTCAGGTGCTGTAAGCGAGCGTTTTAATAGACTTCTATGGAGGCTTTGGGGACAGTGTTGCCAACCATCAGTATTTTTACTGGCAGGCAGTAAAAAATGGGCACTTTTCTCCTGCCTGTAAATGCCAGTAAGAGGGAAAGGTTGCCAGTAAAAAATATGGCTGTGAAGCTCGGCTCGGAACTTCGCATTCAGTGTGTTTGGGCGGTGCCGGCGGGTCTGTTGGAGGCGGTGTCTGAGCATGTCGTGTCATGTCATGATATAAGGGAGTGGCCGGAGCCCCGTGTACGGGTCTGCAAGACGAGATTAAGGCAAGCCGGGAGTGGGACTGACAGTGCTGTTTGGACTGGAGGGGGACTGAAGGGACCACCTGGCATGGAGAAAGACTGTCACTGTGACACAGGAGGGGGCGTGTCGGTGATCTGTGCTGCTGCACACTTCTGTCAGTAAAAGGTCCCTTTCACACTGTGGCGGGAGGTGCGTCGGCGGTAAAGCAACGATATTTTTAGCGGCACTTTACCGTCGGATTTGCGGCGGTATTCGGTTCGGTTTTACCCCCCACTAGCGGCCGAGAAAGGGTTAAAAACCACCGCAAAGCGCCTCTGCAGAGGCGGGTTTTGCCAGCGGTATAGCCGCAGTGTCCCATTGCTTTCAATGGGTAGGAGCGGTGGAGGAGCGTTATACACACCGCTCCTAAAATGTGTCTAGCAGGACTTTTTTTACCGTCCTGCTAGCGCACCACTCCAGTGTGAAAGCCCTTCGCGCCTGCATACTGAAGAGACAGCAGCGCCTCTTTCAGGCCGGTTTGCAGATGATATTTTTAGCGCTGTAGCGCCTGCAAACCGGCCCAGAGTGAAAGGGGTCTAACTGTGAGAGTCAATTGTTATGTGTGCATCACCCATTCTAATGTATTGCCCCCCAGAGTCCTGTCCTGAGCTACTTACTTACTATATCGAAAATAAAATAAGAAATATGTTTTTTGCCTTAATATCTACCTTAAATCACATTTCTATTTGCATATTGTACTTATTTGTAACCTCAATACTGGAATTTGCACTTAAAATTTTTTTTTTGTAACTTTTGCAAATGTCAGTAAAATCTTGGATATGCCAGTAAATGTTAGGTGTCGTGTCAGTAAATTTCAATCTGGTAGGTTGGCAACACTGTTTGAAGACGCTTTAAACCAGGGATCCTCAAACTACGGCCCTCCAGCTGTTGTAGAACTACACATCCCATGAGGCATTGTAACACACTGACATTCACAGACATGACTAGGCATCATGGGAATTGTAGTTCCTGAACAACTGGAGGGCCGTAGTTTGAAGACCCATGCTTTAAACAGTAGTCGCCCGTGTATTAGGGGCGCAGGGGCACCGCCCACCTAATCCATGCGCCCGGCCACTAAACTCCATGCAGGGCACCGGATGCATGGGTTTCAATGTGTTTTTTTGCTTGGGGGGGGGGGGGGGTGGTAGTGTGAGGATTGCTGCCTATCAAGCTTGGGGGGGGGGGTGGTAGTGTGAGGATTGCTGCCTATCAAGCTTGGGGGGGGGGGTGGTGGTAGTGTGAGGATTGTTGCCTATCAAGCTTGGGGGGGGGGGGGGTGGTGGTAGTGTGAGGATCGCTGCCTATCGAGCCTGGGGGAGTTGTGTAGTGCTAGTGCAAGTGAGGGGGCTAGGTCTGTTTGCTGCCCCCTCAAAATTTTGACCACCAGCCGCCACTGGCATTGAAGTACCAATAAAGTGACATTGGGGTGACCATTTTATTTAGTGACAGGAGCTTTGATTGGCATTCAGAGCCCTTTAAGAAAGCTTGTCCAATGCCACAATTTGAAGCAAGTGTAAACAAGCCCTTAGTAAATTAGCTCAGCTAATAAAATGGCTGCATGTTGCTAGTGCCAGCGGTTCTCAGGTTGGTTCTCAATCATTTCAGGTTGCAAAAATTGTCCACCTAGACCAGTGATGGCAAACCTTGGCACCCCAGATGTTTTGGAACTACATTTCCCATGATGTTCAGCTACACGGCAGGGTGCAGGAGCATCATGGGAAATGTAGTTCCAAAACATCTGGGGTGCCAAGGTTCCTCATCACTGACCTAGACCATGGGGTCTTCAAACTTTGACCCTCCAATTGTTCAGGAACTATAATTCCTATCATGCCTAGTCATGTCTGTGAATGTCAGAGTTTTACAATGCCTCATGGGATGTGTAGTTCCGCAACAGCTGGAGGGACGTAGTTTAAGGATCCCTGACCCTCGCTTTTGTCTGGGCCACTGATGACTTTGGATGTGGCTAATACAATCGTGTGAAAAAAAAATACCCTAATGCCCCGGTACACACGGTCGGAATTTCCGACAAGAAAAGTCCGATGTGAGCTTTTGGTCAGAAATTCCAACTCCATCTGACTTTTCCAACCAAAATTTGAGAGCTGGTTCTCAAATTTTCCGACAGAAAAAAATCCGATCGTCTGTAGCAATTTCGACATGCAAAATTCCGACGCATGCTCGGAAGCATTGAACTTCGTTTTCTCGGCTCGTCGTAGTGTTGTACGTCATCGCGTTCTTGATGGTCAAGAACTTTTGTGTGACCGTGTGTATGCAAGCCAAGCTTGAGCGGAATTCCGTCGAAAAAAAAACATCCAAGGTTTTTCCGACGGAAAATCCGATCGCATTACAGAGCTGTGTGGGTAAAAATTGTGGTTTCTCAAAAAAGACCAATGGGGTATGGTACAGCCAGGGCCGCTGATAGAAATCATGGGGTCCCGTACAGCCTACCTGATGGGGGGCCCCCCCTCAGTCCCACCCCTGGTCCCTCCTTCAACCCCACCCCTGGCTCCGCCCCAGCCCCTCCCCAGACACACTGGGAGCCGAGTGTTCCCAGAACACAACGGGGGGGGGGGGGGGTGGGAGTTGACGTCATGCCCGCAGTTTACCCGAGACTGTGTGGCCGGAAGTGGGTGCAAATACCTGTCTTTAGACAGGTATCTGCACCCCCCTCCCCCTGAGGGGGGGGAGGCTTCCGATCAGCGGGAGTTCCACTTTAGGGTGGAGCTCCGCTTTAACTCGGTCTCTGTTCAGGTTGCCCCGGACCCCCCTGCTGGCCGGGCCCAGTACAACAGGGGCAGCTGTACTGGCCTATCAGCAGCCCTGGGTACAGCCCACGGTATTGAAAAATTCTGCAACAAAATTTCAAATAGTTATGGCAAACATTGCTACATTAATAATACAGTGATGTGACCTGGAGACATTTTACCAACCAGGGGATTTCCTTCAACGGGAAGCTAACAGTCATACCCAAAGCTTCCGTGAGAAAGAGGACCTTTCCCCATCCCGCCGCTACACCGGATTTCACAAACACCTACTTCAGTTATTAGACGTGAAGGTCCTCTGAAAAGCTCACTGTATGGTCAATATGTCCAGACCTTACACCCGTAATGCTCTATTTTTGTTTATAGCGCAAAAACGAAAAACCGCAGAGGTGATCAAATACCACCAAAAGAAAGCTCTATTTGTGGGGAAAATAAGACACCAATTTTGTTTGGGAGCCACGTCGCACGACCGCGCAATTGTCAGTTAAAGCGACGCAGTGCCGAATCGCAAAAAGTGGCCCGGTCATTGACCAGAAATATGGTCCGGGGCTGAAGTGGTTAAACTACCATTCAGGGACATCCCCCCCCCCTTCCCAAAAATCAGCTTGTGCTGTAACGAATCACAGGACAGTGATTGGTTAAAGAGATGGGATTTATGATTTCTCCAATCACAAGCAGGGGGCGGGGACTGTGCTCCTCCGGGCTTTCCCGGCCAGGACAAGTACTGTCAGTGAGTAAAGCAGTGATGTGGTGGCCCTTTTTGGGGGCATCAGATTGGCCTTGGGGGGGGGGGGGGGTGGCTGTGTCAGTTTCATTCCGGGACACTGTATTGTCCTGGAATGAATGTGCCCGGGACAGACCTGCAAAATGCAGGACTGTCCCGGGCAATCCGGGATACGTGGTCACCCTAACACACACATACAGTATACACACATAGGGCCAGATCCACGTAGATAGGCGTAACTTTAAATGGGCGTAGCGTATCGTAGTTACGCTACGCCGCCGCAACTTTGAGAGGCAAGTGCTGTATTCACAAAGCACTTGCCTCTAAAGTTACGGCGGCGTAGCGTAAAGGCGCCTAAATCAAATGAGGAACAGGGGGGCGTGTTTTATGTAAACTAAGCCTGACCCCACGTAAATGACGCTTTTTTCGAACGGCGCATGCGCGCGCATGCTCAGTATCACGTCGATTTTTCGAATTAAATTACACCCGCTCAATGCTTGGACGACGTGAACGTAATTTACGCAAAGCCCTATTCGCGAACGTTTTACGCAAACGACGTAAAATTCTACGCTGTCCCGACGTCCATACTTAACATTGTGTACGCCTCATAGACCCAGGGGTAACGTTACGCCGAAAAAAGCCTTACGTAAACAACGTAAAAAAATGCCGGCCGGACGTACATTCTGAGAATCGCCGTATCTAGCTAATTTGCATACTCTACGCGGAAATCAACGGAAGCGCCACCTAGCGGCCAGCGTAAATATGCACCTAAGATCCGACGGCGTACTAAGACGTACGTCAGTCGGATCTAGCCCCCATTCAAGCGTATCTTGTTTTGTGGATACAAGACAAAGATACGCCGGAGCATCCTAGAAGTTACGCAGCGTATCAATAGATACGCCGACGTAACTTCTTTGTTGATCTGGCCCATACAGTATACACACACAGACACACAATTTACACACACTGAAAAGTTACTGGAGAGGCGGACCAGCTATAATCTTGGGATTCTTAAAAAAAAACACAGATTTTTACATACTGTCCCTGGTTTTACTGAGGCTGGCAACCCTGATGGGGCCCCCTAGTGGCATGGGGCCCTCGGTCAGTGCCCAGGTGCCCGAATGGTCAGTCCGCCCCTGAACACATAGCCAATAACCGCACAGGAATCAGATTTGACACGATTGTGTTATCTCCTGCAACAGGAAGTGAAGGGAAGGCTCTCAGACCGGGCAGAACTTCTAACCCTTCTCTACTCAAAAGACAAGAAAAAAAATAGTTTTTGCAGAATTGAGGAACATCCGACTCTAAAATTAGCAACTTTCTCTCTCTGTATAGCAGAAACAATCCAGTATGACATCTGAATCACTGCTACTGACTAGGAATATATGAGCTTCCTCATTAAAAGTGAATCATTTCTTCCGATAAGGAGTTATAATCTGATCTCTTCTAGATTCCATAATAACCGATCTTCTGCAAAAAAAAAAAAAAAAGCCCGAGGCACTATTACTAATTTAATAGCTTTTAAAAATCGACCTAAAGCCCCCATTTCATTACCTGGATTTGTGGTCATGTGACATATCAGGTCTTCTTTCTTCTGGCCTGAAAACTAAGGCCTAGATTCACGTAGGGCAGCGCAAGTGTGGGCGGGCGTAGCGTACCGTATTTACGCTACGCCGCCGCAACTTAGAGAGGCAAGTGCTGTATTCACAAAGCACTTGCGTCCTAAGTTATGGCGGCGCAGCATAAATGTGCTGGCATAAGCGCGCCTAATTCAAATTGTGAAGAGGTGGGCGTGTTTTATGCTAATGAATCGTGACCCGACGTGATTGACATTTTGAACGAACGGCGCATGCGCCGTCCGTGGACGTATCCCAGTGCGCATGCGTCGGATAGAATGCCTAAGATACGTCGAACACTGCCTACGACGTGAACGTAACTTACGCACAGCCCAATTTGCGTACGACTTACGTAAACGACGTAAAAAGATACGCCTGTTCCGACGTCCATACCTTGCATGGGCTGCGCCACCTAGAGACCAGCTTTATCTTTACGCCGGCGTATGTCTTACGTAAACTGCGAAACTAATTGCGACGGGCGTACGTACGCCCGTCGCAATTAGATTAGATACGATTAGATACGCCGTCGTAAGTCTTTGTGAATCTTGGCCTAAGAGTGTCCTTCCTTTGGTGCCCATGTCCCTCACTGGTGAAGGGGACACTTGCCATTGACTTGCCATTAGAACAGAGCTCCAGAAGGGATTTGTGGCTTCAGAGGTGTGATGATGTCACACAAAGGGGTGGCAACAAGACCAGACAGGGGAGGGTATGGAATGCATTGGTGGACTTCTAGGCCTTAGTAGTGGCATGCATAGCTCCCAACTGTCCCTGATATGGAGCAATTTCCCTCTTTCCTCCTCATTTGTCCCTCATGTTGGTCTGATCTACAGTCAGGTCCATAAATATTGGGACATCGACACAATTCTAATCTTTTTGGCTCTATACACCACCGCAATGGATTTGAAATGAAATGAACAAGATGTGCTTTAACTGCCGACTTTCAGCTTTGATTTGAGGGAATTTACATCCAAATCAGGTGAACAGTGAATGAATTACAACAGTTTGTATATGTGCCTCCCACTTTTTAAGGGACCAAAAGTAATGGGACAGATTAACAATCACAAATCAAACTTTCACTTTTTAATACTTGGTTGCAAATCCTTTGCAGTCAATTACAGCCTGAAGGATGGAACGCGATGACATCACCAGACGCCGGGTTTCATTCCTGGTGAGGCTCTGCCAGGCCTCTACTGTCTTCAGTTCCTGCTTGTTCTTGGGGCATTTTCCCTTCAGTTTTGTCTTCAGCAAGTGAAACGCATTCTCATCTGGATTCAGATCAGGTGATTGGCTTGGCCATTGCATAACATTCCACTTATTTACCCTTAAAAAACTCTTTGGTTGCTTTCGCAGGATGCTTCGGGTCATTGTCCATCTGCACTGTGAAGAGCCGTCCAATGAGTTCTGAAGCATTTGGCTGAATATGAGCCGATAATAATATTTCCCGAAACACTTCAGAATTCATCCTGCTGCTTTTGTCAGCAGTCACATCATCAATAAATACAAGAGAACCAGTTCCATTGGCAGCCATACATGCCCACGCCATGACACTACCACCACCATGCTTCACTGATGGGGTGGTATGCTTTGGATCATGAGCAGTTTCTTTCCTTCTCCATACTCTTCTCTTCCCATCACTCTGGTACAAGTTGATATTGATCTCATCTGTCCATAGGATGTTCTTCCAGAACTGTGAAGGCATTTTTTAGAAATCTAAATCTAATCTGGCCTTCCTGTTTTTGAGGCTCACCAATGGTTTTCATCTTGTGATAACCCCTCTGTATTCACTCTGGTGAAGTCTTCTCTTGATTGTTGACTTCTCCTCCTGGAGAGTGCTCCTCATCTGGCCAACTGTTGTGAAGGGTGTTTTCTTCACCAGGGAAAGAATTCATCAGTCACCCACCACAGTTGTTTTCCGTGGTCCTCCGGGTCTTTTGGTGTTGCTGAGCTCACCGGTGCATTCTTTCTTTTTAAGGATGTTCCACGCAGTTGATTTGGCCACACCTAATGTTTTTGCTATCTCTCTGATGGGTTTGTTTTGTTTTTTCAGCCTAATGATGGCTTGCTTCACTGATAGTGACAGCTCTTTGGATCCCATATTGAGAGTTGACAGCAACCAATTCCACACTTGAAATGAAATCTGGACATTGTGGGCCAGATTCACAAAGAGATACGACGGTGTATCTACAGATACACCATCGTATCTCTGACTTACACTGGTCCTATCTATGCGCCTGATTCATAGAATCAGATACGCATAGATAGGGCTAGATCCGACAGTGTTACATTGTGTTACACTGTCGGATATATTTTTAAATTTAAAAATGGCGCCGGGGGCGTTCCCGCTGATTTACAAGAAATAATATGTAAATCAGCGAGATACGCAAATTCACGAACGTACGCGGACCCGACGCAGTCTTCTTACGACGTTTCCGTAGCGGCGTACCCGTCGTATACTTACCCTTTCTTTTATCAGGCGCAGCCAATGTTAAGTATAGCCGGTGTTCCTGCGTCAAATTTGGATTTTTTAACGTCGTTTGCGTAAGTCGTTCTCGAATACGGACAGACGTCGTTTACGTAAGCGTCGCAACCACTGGGAACGCGCCCGATTTAAATATGACACTCCCCTAGCCGCGGAATTTGAATTCCGCTGGGGGATTTAGGATCCGCCGTCGCAAGTTTGGAGGTAAGTGGTTTTTGAATTAGCCACTTGCCTCCTAAACGTGCGGGAGCGGATCTTAATTCACGTAGATCGAGCGGATCTATAGATCCGCTGAGCTACGTGAATCTGGCCCACTATCTGCTTCTTGTAATTGGGATAATGAAGGAAAAACACACACCTGGCCATGGAACAGCTGAGCAGCCAATTGTCCCATTACTTTTGGTCCCTTAAAAAGTGGGAGGCACATATAAAAAACTGTTGTAATCCCTACACCGTTCACCTGATTTGGATGTAAATAACCTCAAATTAAAGCTGAAAGTCTGCAGTTAAAGCACAACTTGTTTGTTTCATTTCAAATCCATTGAGGTGGTCTATAGAGCCAAAAAGATTAGAATTGTGTCGATGTCCCAATATTTATGGACCTGACTGTATATAGTTGTATATAAAATGCACTTTTTATCTTTCAAAAAGTGTTTCCCAGCGCTAAACATTTCATTAAATTTTTAAATTGCTGCATTTGTAAAATTTTAAAAGCCAATATAAAGAAATAGTGCTGGTAAAAAAAAAAAGCACTTGTGGATTTAATTAACCTTTTTTGGGGTTAATTCTCTTTTAAGGGTGTGTGGCAGGGGGGCGTGTCCTATGCCTACATACGTTTGCTAGTAGGTGTCCCCCATTCCCATCTCAAAATGTTGGGAGGTATGCATTAGGCACTAGGCATTAAAATGCTTTAGGCTGGGTTCACACTACTTTCATCCTACTTTGCTCTGTGTTCAATGTTTCCCTATGAGAGCGTCTTGTAGCGTCCTACACAAGTCGGTCCGACTTTGAAAATGCTCCCTGTACTACTTTTGGTCCTACATTGATCCTACTTCAACCCATTGAATATCATTGAAGTCGGACCAAAGTAGTATCCTGTTCATGAAAGTAGGATGGATGTAGGACCAATGTAGGATAAATGTAGGACCAATGTAGCAGAGCAAAGTAGGATGAAAGTAGTGTAGTAGTGTGAACCCAGCCTGACAGCTCATCAATTTACAGTTAAATATAATAGATGGCCCGAGATGATGTCATCTTTTCCTAGGTGAGGCATAAGAAAATAGGGAGGGGGGGGGGGGGTTTACAACCAAAAATCTCGCCTCCCCCCAAAATTGTTTTATTTATTTTCATCTGCTGGGGGGGGGGGGGGGGGGGGGGGGTTTGGCAGGGCTGTCTAAAAAGCATCATGGGTCCCCTACCAGCTTGCCCCAATTTACGCACCTACTCTCAAGAAATAAAGTATAAATAGTTGATAGAATTAAACATATTATTCATTAATACTTTCAATAAAATAGATTTTACAAAAGGAAAACATTCCATAAATCAAAGACTAGTTAACACAAAGGGCAGGGGGGCACAATACTGGGCTCAGGAGGGCACAATACTGGGCTCAGGAGGGCACAATACTGGGCTCAGGAGGGCACAATACTGGGCTCAGGAGGGCACAATACTGGGCTCAGGAGTGCACAATACTGGGCTCAGGAGGGCACAATACTGGGGTCAGAAGGACACAATACTGGGTTCAGGAGGGCACAATACTGGGCTCAGGAGGGCACAATACTGGGCTCAGGAGGGCACAATACTGGGCTCAGGAGGGCACAATACTGGGCTCAGGAGGGCACAATACTGGGGTCAGAAGGACACAATACTGGGGTCAGAAGGACACAATACTGGGTTCAGGAGGGCACAATATTGGGCTCAGGAGGGCACAATACTGGGCTCAGGAGGGCACAATACTGGGTTCAGGAGGGCACAATACTGGGCTCAGGAGGGCCCAGTACTGGGCTCAGGAGGGCTCAATACTGGGCTCAGGAGGTCTCAATACTGGGCTCAGAAGGGCACAATACTGGGCTTAGGAGGGCACGATCATATCGGGACAGTTTAGTAAAAAGCATGACTGTCCCAGCAAATCCGGGACAGTTAGCAAGTGCCCAGGAGTGCCCTTGCAATAAGATGGCCCTGGGGGGAAGAGAGGGGAAGTATAAGGGGAAATTTCATGTGAAGCTTTGCTCATTTACTCAAAAATTTTCACTGCTAAATAAGACAAAACATCGAGGAAGGAAAAGATGAGGAAACATGACAGTAAAGGCCCTTTAAATGTCAGAAACAATAGCATTAGTCATTGGACATCATCGGAGGAAATGTAAGGCTTACCAACACATGGACAGTCACATTAGTAATTCGGTATTGTTGTCACCATGTTAGATGAGGTCATGGAGTTGCAAATATTAGACAACAAAGAAAATGAATAGAAATTAATTTTTTGTGTTTCACAACTGCAAGTTACAGGACAGATGCCGGGAAATCTGCTTGAGGATGTGGTGCAATGTGTTTTAGCCTTGCTGGGGTTAAAGCCAGTGGCGGCTGGTGCTCAATATTTTGGGGGGGACGTCAAATCAACAACACCCCCTACGTGGGAGATGGACAGGAAGGCGCCCACCCCACCGCTGGAGACGGACAGTAAGGCAGCGATCAGAGGCCTCCTTACCTTAGGAGGCAGTTGACAAGGATCAGGGGTAGGGTTGCTGCTCCTCGCTCCGGGGGCCTTTGCTTCTCCTCCCGGCCAAACAGGAAGTGAGTCCTGAGACCCGATTGGCTGGGAGTCCTAAGACTTCATGGCCAATCGGGTCTCAGGACCCCCTTACTGATTGGCCGGGAGGAGAAACAGGAAGACAATAGCGAATATTAATTTGTTATTGACACACAATTGGGTGGGCTCAGGGCGCAGTGCTTTGCGCCCCCCGAGCCCATCCCTTTTTTTAAGCCAATTAGAGCTTCAGGCTCTAATCATGTGCTTAAAAAAAAAAACATTGAAATTCATGCGTCTGGTGCCCTGCATGAAGATTAGGGGCTGGACGCATGTATTAGAGGGGCGGCGCCCCTTCTTCCCTTATGGACGGACCGCCACTGATGAGTTTTACTTCCTCTCTGTTTTCCTGCAAAGGTAAAGCATAATGGGCTACTATGCATTGCATAGTAGCCCATTATGTGTCACTTACCTAAAACTGAAGCCTGCAATGTCACCGCTGTCCTCTCTTCCACGAAGCATCCATCTTCCTTCTGGTTATCCGGCATTTGCGCACAGGAGCCGCCAGTCACGGCACGATCTCGTTTTCTAAAGGTTTCCAATCACAAAAAAATCATTTGGTGGAGGGTGGATTATGGCGTAGGGTTGTTTTTCAGGGGTTGGGCTTGGCCCCTTAGTTCCAGTGAAGGGAACTCTTAAGGCGTCAGCATACCAAGACATTTTGGACAATTTCATGTTCCCAACTTTGTGGGAACAGTTTGGGGACGGACCCTTCCTGTTCCAACATGACTGCACACCAGTGCACAAAGCAAGGTCTATAAAGACATGGATGAGCGAGTTTGGAGTGGAGGAATTTGACTGGCCTACACAGAGTCCTGACCTCAACCCGATAGAACACCTTTGGCATGAATTAGAGCGAAGACTGCGAGCCAGGCCTTCTCCTTCAATATCAAAGCCTGATCTGACAATTGCGCTTCTGGAAGAATGGTCAAACATTCCCATAGACACACTCCTAAACCTTGTGGACGGCCTTCCCAGAAGAGTTGAAGCTGTTATAGCTGCAAAGGGCGGACCAACTCAATATTGAACCCTACGGACTAAGACTGGGGTGCCATTAAAGTTCATGTGTGTGGAAAGGCAGGCGATTCTCCTCCCGCGACCTACAGTAGATGGGGGAAGTGCGGCGGGGTTGGTGGGCCGTCGGACGAGCAAGGGGCGACCAACTTGGGGGGGCGGGTGGTTTGTTTGCCTCCTTCCCCCCAAAATGGAGCACCAGCCGCCACTGCAGTGGACCAACACCAGCAGATGACATGGTGTGTGGAAAGGCAATACTTTTGGTAATATAGTTTCCATACTTACATCGGGCCAAGCTGGACCAATGCAACTATGCAAAATTTGCCATACGTGACATTCAGCGAGGCTTAAACACATTGCTCCACAGCCTCGGGAATTGCATAAACAAGCAGATTTCCTGTCATCTGTGATGTAACTTGCAATTGTGAAACACAAGGGTTAATTCTTATTAGTTTTCTTTGTATTCTGCAATTGCAGATCAATGAACTCCTCTACTCTAAACATGGTGACATTACCTTTCTAAACCGATTACGATTGTGGTTGTCCATTGACTTCTTCCAAGGCACAATCTCTCTTCTCTCTCTCTCTCTCTCTCTCTCTCTATATATATATATATATATATATATATATACACAAACCTGTATATACTGTATATCTATATATAATTTTTTTTTGGGGGGGGGGGGGTGGTTAGGATGTCCCTTTTTCTTTTTTTTTCTCTCTTCCTGGGCAGTCTCCTTAAAGAGGAGTTCCACCCAAATTTGGAACTTCCTCTTAACCCACTCCTCTCCCCCTTACATGCCACATTTGGCATGTAATTTTTTTGGGGGGGGGAGTGGGGGCTTCAGGAGGAGTGGGACTTCCTGTCCCACTTCCTCCTTCCGGGTAGACGATTAAGCCTAGGCGATTAAGCTTAATCACCTACAGGAAGGGGCTGCTGTAGGCGATCGCCCAGGACACGTGACAGGTCCTCGGCGATCGCCTGTCCAATCAGACGGCGCCTCGCCGGGCCGCTTGCGCATGCGCAGTGGGTGCCCGGCCGTGAAGCCGAAAGCTGTCACGGCCGGGTGCCCACACTGAGCATGAAGACGCCGGCCGGCGAGGGGGGGCGAGGAGCGGAGCCCCGTCCGGCGCGTCGCTGGAGCCATGGAGCAGGTAAGTGTCGGTTTATTAAAAGCCAGCAACTACACTTTTTGTAGCTGCTGACTTTTAATAAACGTACAAAATGGGTGGAAAACCCCTTTAATATGTGGAATCATATAACAAATGCAAAGGTTAAACATTCTTTAGAAATTACAAAAATAGGATGTAAATAAAAACTACAACTTATGAAATATCCCTGTAAAGCAAATGTTACATAGTTACATAGTTAGTCAGGTTAAAAATATAGACACAAGTCCATCCAGTTCAACCATAAAAATATATATATATTCCTCTAGACGTAAAGAGTGCCCCCTTGTCCTCAGTATTGACCAAAATGTGAATAACTCAACACCAAGTTCACTATATGGACCCCTTATATATTTGTACATGTTGATCATATCCCCCCTTAATCTCCTCTTATCAAGAGGTAATAAATTCAGTTCCTCTAATCTTTCCTCATAGCTGAGCTCCTCCATGCCTCTTATCAGTTTGGTTGCCCTTCTCTGCACTTTCTCCAGTTCCCGATATCCTTTTTGAGAACTGGTGCCCAAAACTGAACTGCATAGAATTTAGGACTATTCTATAAGATTTTCCTAATTTTATTGTCTTCTTATATCGTTGTGCAGGCTCGAAGGACAGACATGGCCAAGTCAAACATTTTCGACCTGGACTGGCTTGAAGACCTGTTTACAGATTCACCTACCCCCTATTACCCATCATTTGATGCAGCCCCTTGCAAGTCTCCGGAGAACGTGAACAAATATATATATGTTGTGATTTACTCCATAGTCTTTATTCTAAATGTAGTCGGCAACAGCCTTGTCATTTTAGTAATTTACCAGAACAAGTTGAAGAGGTCGTCCACGGATGTCTACCTCCTGAATCTTGCCATTGCCGACTTGCTGTTTGCTGTGACTCTGCCCTTTTGGGCGGCATACAAAGCCCATGAATGGATTTTTGGGATCGTCATGTGTAAACTTGTGTGTATATTACAGGAAGTCAACTTCTACAGCGGGATACTGCTGCTGGCTTGTATAAGTGTGGATCGGTACCTGGCTATTGTCCATGCCACAGAGGCCGTGACACAGAAGAGGCACTGGGTCAAGTACATTTCCATCTGTATCTGGATATTTTCCTTAGTTATAGCCCTTCCCACCATCTGGTTCAAGGCTGTGTTTTTGACCCCTAGAAATGGTTATGTCTGCCATGAGGACATTGGCGGTGAGAACACGTTCCGCTGGAAGATCATCATAAGAATTGGACGCCACTTGGCTGGATTCTTCATACCTCTGCTCATCATGCTTTTTTGCTATGGCTTTACCATCAAAACTCTTTTTCAGGCCAAAAACAACCAGAAACAACGAGCCATGAAGGTCATCCTGGCAGTAGTTTTAGCCTTTCTGATCTGCTGGCTTCCTTACAATATCACCGTTATAGTGGACTCGCTACTGAGGACAAACTATATCAATGAGACCTGCGAGTTCCGGAACAGGTTGGACGTGGCCCTCTCTGTGACCGAAATATTTGGTTACTCCCACAGCTGTATCAACCCAATTCTCTACGCCTTCATCGGACAGAAGTTCAGACAAAGCTTCCTCAGGATCTTGGCCAGCAAGGGTATCATCAGCAAGGAAATTGTGTCTCGCTACGGCCGGAGCTCCTCGGTCATGTCAACTTCTGGAAACACGTCCACCACAATCTAGCGGATTGAATGTAAAATCTGGGCAGTAGTTAAAGGGATGCAGTGAAGCCGTACAGATCCTGCAATCACCACTGCATTCCAAAAAGAGAACTTTAAAAGTAAACCAAAAGCCAAGTATTAAAAGAGAGAGAGGTGGGGTCTCCTTCCATCTTTGGGTCTCCATTGGGGCACTCTAAATCTGGTGGGTGGATCTCAGACTGACCCCAGACTGACTGTGACAACCAGGTCATTGCTGTGAGCTGAACATGTCCACTCCCATCTCTGGGTTGCATCCCTTATATATTTCTAAGGAAAGTCTGTTAGAAACCTAGTGACATGAGGACCATGACACCAATATTATGGTGTCACTGTCTCCTAGAGGAGTTTCCATCAGAATATATGACATGTGCCCTCCATAGAAGCGAAACAGAAAATTCTGCTTACAGCCAGGTCCTGGAGTGAAGATGGTACTAAAGGTAGAGATGGCGTTTGGTTCCTTCACTGATCATGGTTCAAAGTACACCTTTGCTCAGAATATGGACAGTAAAGTTAGGATTTTGTCAAATTGTAATTCTATTTGGGGAGGGGTTAAACCCTCTGTGCAGTATGCACACCTAACTCCTGCACTCCTGTGTATTAACCTTTTCCGACCCCTGAACCCTGTGCGTTACATGCTTCCAACCCCTGTACAGTATTTTGTGCATTATGCACTCCTGACCCCTGCACTCTGTGCATTATGCACTCCTGACCCCGGCATTCTGTATATTAGATACTCCTGGCCAGTGTACTGTATGTGTTACATGCTCCTGACCCCTGCATTCTGTGCATTATGCACTCCTGTCCCCTGCACTCTGTGCATACCCTTGACCAGGTTTGCCACCTACTCCGCCTTCCTTTAAGTGCCTAAAGATGCCCCAGGTCTCCCAGAACCCAACCTCCCAGAGACACCTAACTCTCCCACAACCCAGCCTCCCAGAGACACCGAACTCTCCCACAACCCGACCTACCAAGCACACCTAACTCTCCCACACCCTATCTCCCAGGGACACCCAACTCTCCCACAACTTGATCCCCCAGAGACACCCAACTCTCCCACAACTAGACCCCCCCCCCCCCAAAGACACCTAAATCTCCCACAACCCGACCTCCCAGAAACACCTAACTCTCCCACAACCCTATCTCCCAGGGACACCCAACTCTCCCACAACTAGACCCCCCCCCCAAAGACACCTAAATCTCCCACAACCCGACCTCTCAGAAACACCTAACTCTCCCCCCGCACTTAGCCCCCCACACTCGGCCCCTCTGAAGTTTATTTCCTATGATCATCAACTCCATCTGTTGGCCATAATGCAGAAAGTAATTTTTTTTTTTTTTCCCCATAGTTACACATTCAACTGTTTACAAATCATACAATACTTGGCATTAGCATTTTGTATAATGACAAGTGCACTTAAAAGAAAATAAAAAAGTTTATTCCTGGAGAGACCCCCAAAGATGTTCCTTTTTTTGCTGTTTTTGTAAAAAGTATAGTTTTTCAGTTTGCAATATTCTGTCTTCTTCTGCATTCAGTCCTTCCCATCTAATGCAAGCCATAGATCTAAGGCAGCCCTTCCCATCAACTTGGTACATTCAGCCTGCCCAATGCCCAGGCATGGTTCAGCAGGAACCGGCCAAGATTCGAACCGCCTAAGGCCGGTGCCTATCGTAGAATGCTGCGGAAGTCACGTGGCGGCCAACTGCGCATGCGCTATGCATTCCAAACGCAAGTGCGATGCGTTCCAATAGATTTACGACAGTACACACCAGCGAACCCGGCATTCAGGGCGACGTGGATTTAGAGGACGGCTCGCTCTGCTCGCTCGGCCTACTGGCTCTTTTTTTAACATCCTCCAATCCACGGGGATGTTAAGAAAAGAGCCTGGATGCCGACCGAGTTTTCACTGGTTTGTACTGTCGTGAATCCATTGGAATGCATCGCATTTGCGTTTGGAACGCATCGCGCATGCGCAGTTGGCCGCTACGTGACTTCCGGAGCATTCTACGATAGGCAGCAGAATGTGACAATACACCGGTATAAACCAAAGACATCTGTCACTGTTTACATACAGGAAGACAATGCAGAATGTGTAAGAATAGGGTAAAGCAATCTCCAAACCTTTTACTCTTCAGTGATTTATTGTGTAATAACGTGTACGGAGCAATGACCACAACGCATTCTCCCGCTGCAAGAAATCACATTTCAGCTTACACAAGTCAGATCGAGGAGACTTCTGATTGGATGTCATATTTCACTGCATTTTCGTTCTTTTTTTTTATTTCTTGCAAGCTATTTACAAATATTTTAGTTGTGTTTCAGATTTTTATGTGTTAAGCGTTACTTTGTACATTGTTAATAAATAAAAGTATTGCAAAGTTTACATTTAAGTGTTACTTTGTATATTTCATTGTAAATAAAAGTGTTGCAAATTTTGCACGCTGCACACCAATAAAAAGAGACTCTGGGGTTGATTTAGGCTGTATTCACACATGATCGCGGGCGGAATCGCACAATTTCAAAATGGCTGAAAATAGCCGGATACATTTACGATACTTCTAATGGCACCCCAATCCTGCCACGATTGTCAAAGTGTAGAAATGTCATCAGCACCGCAAGGATTCTTCAAAAGGGTCCAAAGTTTCGGACAGCGGCGGCCCCTCCATATGGGGCGCAGGGGTGCCGCCCCCCTAATCCATGCGCCCGGCCCCCAATTTACATGCAGGGTGCCGGACGCATGGATTCTAATGTTTTTTCCTTTCTCTTCGGAGGAGGACCAGGTTTGTTTTGCTTCACTTTTGTGTGCTCGCTTTTTTTAGGCACCGGGTTTTAAGTTTTGTGAGTCACCAGAATGCAGTGGCCATGTCTAGGTCGCACTCTATCATGTCAAACTAGAAGCTTTCAGAGAGGGCTTATACGCTTCTCTCACTGAGCGAGACTCCAAACTTGCCTATATGGACCAGTGGGAAAGGGACCCGAAACTCAACTTTGATCTGACTGAATGGCAGGACATCGCCTTTAATCTATCTAAAATCTCCATCAATACCACTCTTATAGAGGCCAACTACAAAACACTCCTACGATGGTACTTGGCCCCAACTAGGGTAGCTAAAAATGCATCCTTCTACCTCGCTGAATTGTTTTCGACGGTGCGGGCAGTTGGGGACGATGCAACATATTTGGTGGCAAGGCCCCCTTGTTACTAGGTTCTGGATAAGGATATTCAATTTACCGTATATACTCGAGTATAAGCTGAGTTTTTTAGCACATTTTTTTGTGCTGAAAATGCCCCCCTCGGCTTATACTCGAGTCACCAGTAATTTATCCAGTGATTTTGGGGTCGTAGGTCCCCTAGATCCGGAACTTGGCACACATGTAACCCCACTCTTCCTCTACAAGTGTGCAAAATCTGTTGTCTGGGGGACCTACAGCCAGGGAGCACCGATTTTTCAAAGCCGGGTACCCCTTCCATAGACTCCCATGTTAAACAGTAATTTCTCCGGTGATTTTGGGGTCGTAGGTCCCCTAGATCCGGAACTTGGCACACATGTAGCCCCATTTCTCCTCTACAAGTGTGCAAAGTTTGTTGTTTAGGGGACCTACAGCTGGGGAGTATTTTTCTAAGCTAAGCACCCCTTCCATAGACTCCCATGTTAAACATCAGTCTAGTCATGGACACAGTGAGGCATAGGCACAGTGGGGCATGGACACAGCGAGGCATAGGCACAGTAAGGCATGGACACAGCAAAGTTTGTTGGAGGACCTACGGCCGGGTAGCACCAATTTTTTAAAGACGAGCACCCCTTCCATAGACTCCCATGTTAAACAGTAATTTCTCTGGTGACTTTGGGGACCCAGTACCAGACAGGTCCCCTGGACCCGGAACTTGGCACACATGTAGCCCTATTTCTCCTCTAGAAGTGTGTCTGGGGGATCTGCGGCTGAGGAGCACCGATTTTTCAAAGCCAGGCACCCCTTCCATAGACTCCCATGTTAAATGTCAGTCTAGTCATGGACACAGTGAGGCATAGGCACAGTGAGGCATGGGCACAGTGAGGCATGGGCACAGTGAGGCATGCACATGGACACAGTGAGGCATGCAGATGGACACACTAGGCTTATACTCTAGTCAATAATTTTTCCCATTTTTTGGTGGTAAAATTAGGTGCCTCGGCTTATATTCGGGTCGGCTTATACTCGAGTATATACGGGAATAAACTCAATAACGGGGGTGAACATTCGTAGATCTCCAGAAGCCACTCTTTTTCACAAATTGCCAGGTGAGGTACCCAGAAAATCAAAAAAAATTTATCACATATATATATTTTTTTTAAAGATATTTTTATTAGGTTCAAGACAAACCAACAAACAGAAAGAAACATACAAAAAAAAACACCAGACAACCTGGTCATAAACGTTAGGCAATACACTCAAACATAGAAAAATAAACTGACATTAGTGCAAAATATAAAGTAGGCACAGTGGTAAAAGGATCGGGTATAATACCTGGATATAGCAAAAGCGGAGGTCCAGACATTAGAGATCCGTGAGGCACGGCCCTTCAATGGTCAAGCAAGCATAAGCACAAAGTAAAATCCCTTGCCCCCCCTCCCTGCTTGGCCAACCCCAACATAGCGAAAACGAAAACCCCCCTCCTTAAACTGAGGGAAAGCTGTACCGTGGCCTCGCCACTAACTGGTATGGGGGGTGTAGTGGAGTCCAGAGTGACTTCCGAGCAGCATTGTAGGGGTGAAAAGCATCACAGTCCAATAGCAGATGCAGTAGATTGCAGAGTAAACAACCGGCAGAAGTTGTAGGGGGATAGGCCTGTTAATAAGGAGGAAGTTCAGTCTATTAGGATTAAAGATGGCAGGGTAATAGGGCCAGATTCACAAAGGGGATACGACGGCGTATCTCCTGATACGCCGTCGTATCGCTGTTTCTATCTATGCGACTGATTCATAGAATCAGTTACGCATAGATATCCCTAAGATCCGACAGGTGTAATTGTTTTACACTGTCGGATCTTAGGATGCAGTACCGCGGCCGCCGCTGGGGGGAGTTCGCATCGTAAACCAGCGTCGGGTATGCAAATTAGGAGTTACGGCGATCCACGACAGATTTTCGCGTTCGCTAGTCTAGTTTCCCGTCGCAAATTTAGTCGTAGTTTTGGGTGCCCTAACTTTAGTCAGCAATCGTATTGCTGTCTAAAGTATGGCCGTCGTTCCTGCGTCGAAATTTAAAATTTAACGTCGTTTGCGTAACACGTCCGGGAATACGGAAGTACGCTACGCGCGTCGCCGTTCGAAAAAATGACATCACGGCACGCAAAGCACGACGGGAATTGCGAAACGGAGCATGCGCAGTAGGTCCGGCGCGGGAGCGCGCCTAATTTAAATGGCACACGCCCATTTGAATTGGCCCGCCTTGCGCCGGAGGCCGCCGGCGTAGTTTTCATCGCAAGTGCTTTGTGAATCAGGCACTTGCGATGAAAACTTGCGTCGGTGTAACGTATCTACGATAAGTTACGCCGCCGCGATTCTACGTGAATCTGGCCCATAGTTCTCAGGCCTATTGCAGGGAAGCGTACCATACCTTCATGAAAATCTGGATCAGACAGTGCAGTCAAGGCAAATTAGTTCTCCAAAATGTAAGGATGGACATATCCATAATCAGTTCAAGGCAAACATAGAGGAGAATGCAGGGGCCTAGGACCACAGATATTAGGCAGCCCTGTGCCTAGGAAAAGCTCTGTATCGATCATTGAGCGAGGCCATTGCCTCCTTGGGGTTCTTGTAAAAGTACGCTTTACCCTCATAAATGATGCGCAGCTTGGCGGGGAAAAGCATGAGGTAGGAGAGGCCCTCCGTACGCAGGCGGGCCTTCACTGCAGCAAAGGAGGTGCGTTGTCACTGAACATCTACTGAAAAATCGGGGTACACCGAGATGGTGTTGCCATTGTATTTAAGTGGACCCTTCTCCCGGGCCAGGCGCAGAATAGCAATTTTGTCTTGGAAGTTGAGGATCCTTGCTATAATTGATTGTGGTGGTGCTCCAGAAGGTGGGGGACGCGGAGGGGTGCGGTGGGCATGCTCAATGACATGTGAAAAGGATGGAGCGTCAGTCCCTAAAATGTCTCTCAGCCAATTATATAATAATTTTTCTGGGTGGGAGCCCTCCACCCTTTCAGGGAAACCAACGAAGCCTAGGTTGTTCCTCCTCGAACGATTTTCCAAATCGTCGATTTTGCCGCGGAGGGCCGCCATTTCCCCCGCTGTAACAGCTAAGGGGTGGACAACATCCTCAAGGGAGCTGATACGTTCTTCAGCCTCCCCAGCTCTGTCCCTTAAATTTTGCACATCTTGCTTCAGGAGAGAAAAGTCAATGCGGACTGATGCAATCTGTGCAGTGAGAGAGGCCTTGCAGTCCTGTATAGCATGCATGCATGATGGTGGCCAGGGTGAGCTCAGCAGGGGAATCAGGGCCTGAGCCATCCTCACTGCCTATGGGAAAGTCCTGAAACTGCAGGGGGTCTGGCTGTGCACCGTGGGGAGCAGGGGCAGATTCACTCACCAGAGCCTGTGATTTCTTGTGATGGGCACACTGGCAACAATTGATGGGCACAGTAGTGGCAATTGATAAGCACACAGGCAACAATTGATGGGCACACTGGCAGCAATTGATGGTTACAGTAGGGGCAATTGATGGGCACACTGGCAGCAATTGATGGGCACACTGGCAGCAATTTATGGCACAGTGGCGCAATTGATGGGCACAGTAATTGCGTTTGATGGGCACAGCGGGTGCAATTGATGTTATTTTTTTCCGGTTTGATTGCGCCAGCCGCCACTGTCCGACACCCTCTTTCCTGCTCACTTTTCTAATGAACAGAACTCACATTATTGTTTGGAGCAGTGTGCAGGGGGTGGGGGGAGCGTCAGACCGCTGGAGACTCGGGCAGCTGCGTTATAAGATAGCAGCGGTCTGACTCTCCAGCATGCTGGCAGCACCCTTTCTGCAGCATGTTGTATTTACCGTGTTTCCCCGAAAATAAGACCTAGCATTATTTTCCAGGAGGGCTGCAATATAAGCCCTACCCTGAAAATAAGCCCTTGTTTTAAAATGCTTGTAAAATCCTATAATCCACTCTATTTCTGGAGTATATAATGTACAATGTATGTGTTTCTGTAATATAATTTTGCCAAATACATTCAGTACGGTTCCCTCCCTGCAGTGCTCGGAGTGGGGAAAAGAGCTCCGGCGCGTCACGGAAGTACAGAGCGGCGCTATAATGAAGGTATTTGGCACGTTTATATTACAGAAACACACATTGTACCTTATATAATACTGTAATAGAGTAGATCATATGATTTTACAAGCATTTTAACTTGACTAACACTGGGGATTCCTGACAGGCAGGGAGGGAGAGGGGGAGAGAAGGCATCACATTACATGATAAGACCTACCCCGAAAATAAGCCCTACTGTGTCTTTTGTTGCCAAAATTAATATAAGACCCGGGCTTATTTTCGGGGTAAAAAAGTAAATTTTGTACATGCAATAAATAAAAACATTTCTGTAGGGTTTTAAGCTTGGGGCTCTCACAGGTTCTCTTTAGTCAGACATTCTGTACATGTTTATTTTCTTGTTGTCACCTATGTCACACAACTAGTTGGGTAACGCTCACCCGTTTCTTTCCTGCGAATTTCACAAAACCTCTCCACGTTGGTTACACAAATGTCACAAAACTTGTGGTCAAGGTTTCAAATAAGGAAGGATGCCGTATGACACATATAGATTTAGAAAGAGATTTCCTGCTGTATCTTCAATTAATCACTCGCCGTCCCGCTGTTAAACATACATGGTTGGACAAGCTCCTGCCCGAAGGTGGAAGGTCATTTTAAAATGGCCTCCCCTACGCAGTGCTTGTGCGCCCCCTCAAGTATGCACACGAGCACAGTCTGTGATTGCTGTGTAGTTTGGACACAGCAGTTAAAAACTGGCCCTGTACCACTTGATCGCTGTGACCAATCATAGTGATCACACTTGTAAAAAAAAAAAAACTGCCTTTTGCAGCCAGCATTCTGTATCTTCTCACACTCCAATCAGATGTCAGAGGGCTGTGGGTGCACCCCCCCCCCCCCCCAAAATCCATACCTGTCCTTATCCGAGCATGCAGCCCGGCAGGTCAGGAAAGGGAGGGGATGAGCTCTGCCCCTCCAGGCACCTTGCCCCCATATTGGCCGGTGTTTGTCGGGATCTGCAGGCGGGGGGGCTTATTGAAATCTGGAAGCCCCCAGATCTCGACCCCCCCTATGTGAATGTGTACCCCTACTCATTCACCTCAAAAAGCAGTGAAGTGTAAAAAAACAACAAAAATAAATAAACAAGAGCCGGTTTATGACAAGTCTCTCCTGGTGCCGTCTTCTTGTGCCATCTTCTTCCTCGCCGCCGGTTACCCGCTATAAGAAAAGCAAGCCGTGGCAAGCTTCTTCTGTGGCTGTCTTTCTCCGTTGTGTTGTTGCCCGCTGTCTGGCATCTCTTATATAGCCATGGGGCGTTGCCATCCGGTGACATCACAAGAGGCGGGATCTCAGGGTGATGTCATCGGATAGCTACGCCCCCCCATGGCTATATAAGAGATGCCAAACAGCGGGCGACAACACAATGGAGGAAGACAGCCACAGAAGAAGAGCAGCCTTTTCTTTTCATAGTGGGTAACCCGCGGCAAGGAAGAAGACAGCAGCAGGAGAAGATAGCACAAGAAGACAGCTCGGGGAGGAGACGGTGGTGAAGAAGACGGCGGTGGAAGGAGACGGCGGCAAGGACGAAGACAGCAGCGGGAGAAGATAGTACAAGAAGACACCTAGGACACTTCTGACACATTCTTGGGACCATTGTCATTTTCACAGTGAAAAGTGCTATAAAAAGGCACTGATTACTGTGAAAATGTCAGTGAAGGGGTTAACCACTAGGGGGCGCTAAAGGGGTTAAGTGTGCCCTGATTTGTGTTTCTTATTGTAGGGGGCGTGGCTGGACGTGTGACGTCACTGATCGTCGTTCCCTATGACAGGGAACAAACGATCAGTGACAAGCCACACAGAAGAACGGGGAAGGTTTGTTTACACACGCCTCTCCCCGTTCTTCAGCTCCTGTGACCCGATCGCGGGACACCGGCGGCGATCGGGTCCGTGGGCGCGATCACGGAGCTTCGGACCGGGTTGCGCGCATGCGACCCACGTTTGGGCACTTAAAGGGCAACGTACCTGTACGTGCCTGTGCCCAGCCGTGCCATTCTGCCGACGTATATCGGCGTTAGGCGATCCTCAAGTGGATAAAATGCAAATCAATTTATAACTTTTTTGAATTGTGTTTTTCTGAATATTTCTGTTGTTATTCTGGCTCTCATTGTTAAAATAAACCGACCATTTAAATCATTTTTGACTGATCATTTCTTTGTCAGTGGACAAACGTACAAAATCAAATACTTTTTTCCCCCCTCACTGTATACTGTGCTTTTGCAACGGGCATATTAGCATCTATAAAAGGGTTAACAATTATTAGGCTGCTTTCATACAGATCTGCAGGGGGCAGCAAAGGGCTCCTGCGACTGTCCTGCAGGTTAGCTGCCCTGAGCCATAGACTTATATTCCGGGATGCACTGATACGGATACCAAGCATTTGAGCGGGTATCGGTACTTGCCCAAATGCTCCCAATACGATACATTATGGTGCGATTTGCGTCAATATAAAATAAATGGGTGCAAATCGCACTGTAAAGAATTGCTTGCGATTTGAACAGAACTGCCGCGTGATTCCTGTCCGAATCGTATGGGATTTCCCCCACCACTCCTGTGTGTATAGAAAGGGATTAAAGCGCCATCTAGTGGGCAGTTTAAATATTTTTTTTGAACTTCCAGTACATGCAGAGGGCCATATTCTGAGTATAGTTAAAATGGAGTATCTCAGGATACTCCATCGTATCTCTCTTTTTTGGCCCGCGTATCTATGCGAGTGATTCTTAGAATCATTTTCGCATAGATACGCTTAAGATCCGACATGTGTAAGTCACTTACACTGTCGGATCTTAAATGTAATAACCCAGCCGGCCGCTAGGTGGCGTTTACGTTCAGGACTCATTTGTTTATGCAAATGAGCCTGATACGCCGATTCCCGAACGAATTCGCCTCGCGTAACCGTCACTAACGTCGTTTGCGTAAGCGTAAGGTTACCCCTGCTATATGCTATACCTTAAGCCAGTCCCACGTACGCCATGTTAAGTATGGCGTCGGGTCTGCGTCGTGTTTTCCCGTCGGGTACGTCGTTTCCCTAAGTCGTTCTTGAATACGACTTTACGTCAATGACGCACACGTCGGCGTCATTGACGTTTTACGCCGAGAACTGGAGCATGCGCACTGGGCTATTTTAAGCCCGCGCATGCGCAGTTCGTTCGAATCGGGGGCGCGCTTAATTTAAATACAAGCCGCCCCCTTGGATTTACGCGGGGATACGCCGGGCCAATTACACTCCGCCGCCCCAAACTACGGAGCAAGTGTTTGGGGAATACAGCACTTGTTCCTGTAGGTTGGGGCGGCTGAGTGTAAATGGCTTACGCGCCCCCCGCCTATAAAGTACAAGAATATGGCCCAGTATCTGGTAATATGCAAACTAATCTACATAGGTGTCCCAGTCCACCGATGGTAGCAAATCAGGGCGGCTGGAGTCGCTCACGGGGCTGGAGGAGATGTAGAGGCAGTCCATCTCCAAGCTGACATCACTTCCGCCCTATACCCAGGGCCGTCTTAATAGCATCATGGGCCCCTGGGCAAAGTAATGCTCTGGGGCCCCTACAATGATGACAGTGCAGGTAAACAGACATCAAGTAGGTAGGAGGCAGACTGCCTCCCCTGTGTATCTATCACTCTCAGTGCCATCATGGGGCCCCCAATTTCGGGGCAGCGTGGGCTCAAGGACCAGCTGCTTTGGGCAAAGTGCAGGGGCCCCCCAGGCAGCTGGGGCCCCTGAGCAGTGCCCAGGTGTGCCCTCTCATTAAGACAGCCCTGCCTATACCCACAGAGTCCTGGAACTTCTCCTCCAGCCCTGTGAGGACCTCCAGCGGTCCTAATTTGCTACCATCGGCGGACCAAGACACCAGATGTGTACTGTGAGTTCTAACATTTCTAAACTGTCCACTAGATGGCGCTTTAATCCCTTTCTATATACACACACAAGCAGTGGGAGGGAAATCGCATGCCATTCGGACAGGATTAGCACCGAATTCCTGTTCAAATTGCATGCGACTCTTTGCAGTGCGATTTGCGGCAGCTTTTTTTAGTATTGACTTACCGTATTTATCGGGCTATAACGCGCCCCGGCGTATAGCGCGCACCCCCGAACTTGAAGGAAGATTCCTGCAAAAAAAAACAAAAAAATACTTACAGTTTGGATGCCCCTTGTCGATGTCTTGCCCGTCGTCCATCGCGTCCTGCCCGTCGTCCAGCGGCGTCCTTCTTCGGCCATTCCCGCTCGATCCCCGCGCTGTGTTCGAATCACTGTGCCGACATATATACCGAGCGGAGTACACTCGGGTATAGTCGGGCGGGCTCAGCTCCTCTCGCGTAAACGACGTACAGGACACACACGACGTGACCGCGAGAGGAGCCGAGCCTGCCCGACTATACCCGAGTGTACTGCGCTCGGTATATGTCGGCGCAGTGGTTCGAACAAAGCGCGGGAAGCGGGTATCGGCGTATATCGCGCACCCACGATTTTGCCCTGATATTCAGGGTAAAAAAGTGCGCGGTATACGCCGATAAATATGGTAAATCACAAACGCAGAGTATCAGTACTCATACGCCAATGGAAAAAAATGGTATTGGTGCAACCCTACTTCTATTATGTCCTGTGGGTGTGGTGCGCTTTCAGAAAGTGCGTCACACCCGCAAGGTAAAATAGAAGTACAGGGCAAAGCGCAGCTGATCCGCAGGCGCATCGCGCACCAGTGTGAAACCAGCTTTATAGGGGACTCAGGACAATAAGGGCTCATTTACATTTGAGGTTTGGGGGGCAGTAAAGCCCTATAGTTGAGATGTGTTTTTACACCCAACACCACTGGTGTAGCATCAGGAGTCGCCCCATGCTTCAGGGGGCCCATGCGGGCCTCCCTGCCACATTCTGTTTTACATTTGGACAGGAGGGGCAGGGGGGTGATGGCATATACAGGAACCGAGGCTCTCCGTTTTCCTCCTGCAACCGCTGAAAGCCACCTTCTGCTCCTCTCCCTCCTGCCGACATTCAGCGGCTGCAGGAGGAAAATGTTTCTTATGCTATTCAAAATAAAAAACATGAAATTTGGAATTTCATTTCATTGTGGCCCCGCGACCGGTTACCAAATCCCCTAAGTGGCCCACGCTCTCCAAAAGTTAGAGCACCCCTGCACAAGAAGCTGAAAATCTCTGTAGTGTACACCACTACTCCTGCACTAGTTCCCGAGTCCCGTGCTGAGTGGCCACCCTGCTGCATTGTGAAAACAGGAGGTCACGTGCTCAGCTAGGGCACCATGTGCTAGCTATGGGGCACTTAAGGATATTTACTGCTACAGGGCAGCCCTTCTATGCAGAATCACGTGTATGTATGTATATATATATATATATATATATATATATATAATATTATATTAGATATATAAATATATATAATATATATATATATCAATTTCCCACATTTGTGGCTTTTTAAATCACAATTAGTGTCTGTTTATAAATTATCAATGAGTTTGTTAGCTCTCACATGGATGCACTAAGCAGGCTAGACACTGAGCCATGAGGGGGTAGAAAAGAACAGTCAAAAGACCTGCGTAACAAGGTAACGGAACTTTACAAAGATGGAAAAGGATATAAAATGATACCCAAAGCCTTGAATATGCCAGTCAGTACTGTTTAATCCCTTATTAACCACTTAAAGCGGTTGTAAACCCAATATGATGACTTTTCTTCCTATGGACAATTGCAGGTTTTATAATTATTTGCGTTAGAAGAATGACTCCTTACCTGCTTGCCTTGCGAGTTATAGGTATATTTGTGGCCAATGACGTAGCCCGCGCATGCGCTATATGTCGAGATTTTCCGGCTAGCGGAGACCCGGCCGGATTAATGCAGTGTATAGGAAGGGGCTGCGTCATTTCCTCTTGTCGACGTCAGCCTCGACATCATGTGATGCTTCCAAGTAAGCGAGCAACAGGAGGCTCTGATTCGCCCGATGTTTGTTTCCGTAGTAACCGGAAACTAAAAAGAGGCTTGGATACGGCTATCAGTGCGCATGCATGGAATTACAAAGAGGAAAATTCAATGCGGGCGGAAGTATATTAGAATACAGACACTGAAGACCACAGTTGATATGGCGACGGCTGTTACAGAGCAGCAGTGTTTCTAATATAGAGTGTTTTTACAGTAAGAATGATTTTTGGGCTTACTCTTAGTGCCCATTTTATTCAAAATAAATACTTAGATTGTTATATTGGTTAAATCATTTTTCTTTTGGTGAGTTTACAACCGCTTTAAGGACCGGACCAATATGCTGCTACATGACCCAAGGGGTTTTTACAATTCGGCACTATGTCGCTTTAACAGACAATTGCGCGGTCGTGCGACGTGGCTCCAAACAAAATTGGCGTCCTTTTTTCCCCACAAATAGAGTTTTCTTTTGGTGGTATTTGATCACCTCTGCGGTTTTAATTTTTTGCGCTATAAACAAAAATAGAGCGACAATTTTGAAAAAAAATTCAATATTTTTTACTTTTTGCTGTAATAAATATCCCCCAAAAATATATATAAAAATGTTTTTTTTCCTCAGTTTAGGCCGATACGTATTCTTCTACCTATTTTTGGTAAAAAAAAAAAATCGCAATAAGCGTTTATCGGTTGGTTTGCGCTAAATTTATAACGTTTACACAATAGGGGATATTTTTATTATTTTTTTTTTTTTTACTACTAATGGCGGCGATCAGCGATTTTTTTTGTGACTGCGACATTATGGCGGACACTTCGGACAATTTTGACACATTTTTGGGACCATTGTCATTTTCACAGCAAAAAATGCATTTAAATTGCATTGTTTATTGTGAAAATGACAGTTGCAGTTTGGGAGTTAACCACAGGGGGCGCTGTAGGAGTTAGGGTTCACCTAGTGTGTGTTTACAACTGTAGGGGGGTGTGGCTGTAGGACTGACGTCATCGATCGAGTCTCCCTATAAAAGGGATCACTCGATCGATGCAGCCGCCACAGTGAAGCACGGGGAAGCCGTGTTTACATACGGCTCTCCCCGTTCTTCAGCTCCGGGGAGCGATCGCGACGGAGCGGCTATAAATGAATAGCCGCGCCGTCGTCCCGGATCGCTCCCTGCGGGAATCCGACCGCCACATGTAGCGGGGGGGGGGGGGGGGGGGGGGTCGGACCACCGACCCACGTCTAGGCAGGGACGTGCGGCGGTCTGGAAGAGGTTAAGAAGTGGAAAACTCTGGGCTCTTTTGATACCAAGCCAAAGTCAGGTAGACCTAGAAAGATTGCAGCCACAACTGGCGGAAGAATTGCTCAGGATACAAAGAAAAAAACCCACAGGTAACCTCAGGAATATACAGGCTGCTCCCCAAAAAGATGGTGTGGTTGTTTTAGTAGCACAATTCAACGATACTTGAACAAAAAAGAGCTTCATGGTTGAGCTGCCAGAAGGAAGCCTTTACTGCGCCAATGCCACAAACAAGCCAATGAAGCATGGCAGGGTGTTGTTGGGCATATTGTAACCAGGCTTTTTTGTGGCACTTGTACAGTAAAGGCTTCTTTCTGGCAACTTGACCATGTAGCTCATTTTTGATCAAGTATCATCGTATTGTGCTCCTTAAAAACAATCACACCATATTTTTCCAGAGCAGCCTGTATTTCTCCTGAGGTAACCTGTGGGGGTTTTTCTTTGTATCCCTAACAGTTCCTGAGATCCCCAAAATTTCCACTTCTTATTAAGTGATTGAACAGTACTGACTGGCATATTCAAAGCTTTTGATATATTTTTATATCCTTTTCCATCTTATTAAAGTTTCATTACCTTATTACGCAGGTCTCTTGACAGTTCTTTAATACCAGACACTTACCCCCCTTCCTGCCCAAGCCAATTTTCAGCTTTAAACGCTGACGCTGTTTAAATGACAATTGCGCGGTCATGTTACACTGTACCCAAACAGAATTTTTATCATTTTGTTCCCACAAATAGAGATTTCCTTTGAAAAAAAAAATGTAAAAATTATTTTGAATTTTTTTAAAAAAAAAATATATATATATTTAGAATTTTGTTGAAAAAAAAAAAGTTTTTCTTTTGTTTCCGTTATAAAATTTTGTAAATAAGTAAGTTTTCGCCTTTACTGATGGGCACTGATAAGGTGGCACCGATGAGGTGGCACAGACTATGGGCACTGGTAGGCGGCATTGATGGGCACTGGTAGGCGGCACTGATATGCAGCACTGATGGGCATTAATAGGTGGCACGGATAGGCGACACTGATGGGCACTTAAAGGCTGCACTGATGGGTACTTATGAGTGGCACTGATAGGCGTCACTGCTGAGCACTGATACGAGTCACTGATAGATGCCACTGATAGGCATCCCTTGTGGCACTGGCAGGCATTGTGGGTGGGCACTGATTGGCATTTCCCTGGTGGTCTAGGTGGCATACCTGATGGTCCAGTGGGGTGGCCATCCCTGGTGGTCCATTCCGACATCCTGGTGGTCCTGGGCGGACATCCGAGGGGGGGCTGCGCTGATAAACAATCAGAACAGACCCCCCCTGCCGATCAACGGCTCTTCCTGTTTACATCATGATCAGCCGTGATTGGACACGGCTGATCACGTGGTAAAGAAAATATTGGCCTAAAATGATAAAATTTTTTGACATTTTTTTTTTTCAAATTTTATTTTTGGATATGTATTATAGCAAAAAGTAAAAAATATTGTTTTTTTTTTTTCAAAATTGTCGCTCTTGTTTTGTTAATAGTGCAAACAATCAAAAAAGCAGAGGTGATCAAATATCACCAAAAGAAAGCTCTATTTGTGGGGGAAAAAAAACGTAAATTTTATTTGGGTACAGCATCGCATGCCCGCGCAATTTTCAGTTAAAGCCACGCAGTGTTGTAGTGCAAAAAATGTCCTGGTCATTAAGGGGCAGATTCTCGTAGAATGGCGTAACTTAGGGCGGGCGTAACGTATCTCATTTACGTTACGCCGCCGCAAGTTTTTCAGGCAAGTGCTTTATTCACAAAGAACTTGCCTGTAAAGTTGCGGCGGCGTAGCGTAAATCACCCAGGGCAAGCCCCCCTAATTCAAATTAGGCGGGTAGGGGGCGTGTAGCATTTAAATTAAGCGCGTTCCCGCGCCGAACGTACGGCGCATGCGCCGTCCGTAAAATATCCCAGGGTGCATTGCTCCAAATGACGTCGCAAGGACGTCATTGGTTTCGACGTGAACGTAAATGGCGTCCAGCCCCATTCACGGACGACTTACGCAAACGACGTAAATTTATAAATTTCGACGCGGGAACGACGGCCATACTTAACATTGGTTGCGCCTCATATACCCAGGGGCAACTTTACGCCGGGAAAAGCCTAACGTAAATGTCATAACTTTACTGCGTACGTTCGGGAATTCGCGTATCTAGCTAATTTGCATACTCGACGGGGAAAACGACGGAGGCGACACCTAGCGGACAATAAAAAAAATTGCATTTAAGATCTAATGGATATCTATGAGTAACTGATTCAAAGAATCAGTCGCATAGATACGACGGCCCAGATTAGGACTTACGACGGCGTACATGGCGCTGCGCCGTCGTAAGCCCTTTGAGAATCTGGGCCCAAGGGCGGGTACGTTTTCCGGAGGTCAAGCGGTTAAAAAATCTCATTAGTATGTTGATAAGGACAAAAGAAAGAAGCAGGGAAGGTGAAATATAAGCGGAGGAAACTTCAGCTTTAATTCAGACATATTAGAAAAATATTCTACAATATAAAACGTTCTTCTTACAAACAATACTGTACAGGAATATTACAGCTCAACTCGGACGGGATCAGAAGTCACCTTCAATCTTCCTTTTCTTGGGCGCATTTTCACACTGGCCTTCCGAATCCACTTCCTCACACGCCTCCAATAAGAGCGACTCGTCCAAATCGTCCGTCCCTACGTCCTGCGAGAAAGAGCGCTGGAACAGGTCGTAGATGGTCTGCTGCTTCGGGTCCTGTGCAAGAGAAAATAAATCTCTGATAAGTTCTATGGGCCAGATTCTCAAAGAATGACGTTACGCAGCGTCGGCGTAACGTAACCCATTTACGTTACACCGCCGCAAGTTTACAGCGTAAGTGCCTGATTCACAAAGCTCTTACCTGTAAACTTGCGGCGGTGTAACGTAAATGCGCTCGGCGCAAGCCCGCCTAATTCAAATGGGGCGGGCACCATTTAAATTAGGCGCGTTTCCGCCGAACGTACTGCGCATGCTCCGTCGGGAAAATTACTGACATGCATTGCGCTAAATGACGTCGCACGGACGTCATTTGCTTAGACGTTAACGTTAATGGCGTCCAGCGCCATACACGGACGACTTACGCAAACAACGTAATTTTCAAATTTCGACGCGGGAACGACGGCCATACTTAACATTGGCTAGTCCACCTAAAGGGCAGCCTTAGTTTCACGCGGCACATCGCGACGTAAAGTTAGAGCGACGGGTAACGCGGACGTTCGTGAATCGGCGTAACTAGTGATTTGCATATTCTACGCCGACCGCTATGGAAACGCCACCTAGCGGCCGGCCTAGAATTGCATCCTAAGACCTGACGGTGTAAGTCAATTACACCTGTCGGATCTTAGGGCTATCTATGCGGAGCTGATTCTATGAATCAGCCGCATAGATACGACAAGCGTATCTCAGAGATACGACGGCGTATCAGGAGATACGCCGTCGTATCTCTGCTGTGAATCTGGCCCTATCTTCTCAATGTTCTCCTTTTTTTTCCTGGAATTTGGGCAAAGCAACAGGTCCACCTTAAATCCCAACACAACTTTACCCCCCATCCAGCCCCCCCGCTCCCCTTTATGCTTTGACCCCAGACTGGAAGGATGAGGATCAACCTAAACCCCAAGCCCATGAGGAGGGACTTTGGCACCATAGACTCACAGAAGTGGGTTAAATGAAGGTAAGAGTTATTCAACCTGGAGGAATAGTGACACCCAGGCCCGTCGGAACCCGACAGGCAAAGCAAGCATTTGCCTTGGGCCCCGAGCTGGCCAGGGGCCCCAGCAGGGAAGGCCCTTGCCGCACCGCTGCTTCCTCCTGCAGTCCGGTCGGCCGTGTACCATAACCGCGCGGTGCAGGAGAATCAGGTTCCTGTTCCCAGCCGGACTGACAGGAAGTGCACACACTGAGTGTTCACTTCCTTTCAGTCCGGCCCTGGGAACAGCAAACTGAATCTCCTGTTCCGCGCGGTAATGTTACACGGCCGACCGGACTGCAGGAGGATGCAGCAAGGGCCCTCCCTGCTGGGGCCCCTGTGCGGACACCAACATCTGCCGGCGTGTGCGTGGTGCGAGGATAGAGCTAAGTCGCCAACCCCCTCCCCCCCCCTTCTCAACTTAAAAACTGAAATGTCACTTTTTTTTTGCCTGGGGCCCCCAAATGTCTTCAAACGGCCCTGGTGACACCTAGTGATGGAGAAGAAGCAATACACCAGAGATAAGGTGAGTAATGCAGAAAAAAAAGGTTTCAGGCTTCAGCTGCGATAATTTCATGCGCGTGGGAGTGGCCGGTCACAGCACATGGCTCTTAAAGCGGAGGTTCACCCTAATTTTCAACTAAACGTTAAACACACGGGCTGAGTGTCATATTGAAAGTTTGCCGTTTAAAAAAATTTAAATCAATTCCATACCTTGTTTCTCTGAGCTAAACCAGGCACTTCCTGGTTTAGCTCTCGCGGGAGTGGGCGTGTCGCTTTGTCTGCGATCGCCCCAGTGATTCCTAGGAGTCCAGCATGACGCTGCCCAGGAGACGATGCTCTAGCCCACCACAGGCACTCTCGCGTATGTCGTCACAACGGGGCGTGTCCTTTTCAGGACGCCGGCCATTGTGATGGCAACTGTGCAGTGTTGACGGCGCCGCTCGCCGTCAACACTGCACATGCGCGGGATAGAGCGGTGAATGCTGGGACATCAGCATTTACCACATCCCGGAAGGATTCTTTGTGGGCTTCACAGTGCCCACAAGCAAGATGGACCCGCTCAGGAAAGAATTTTATAAATTACTTTTTACTGCAGAATGACAAGGCGGAGGGCTAGTAAAATCGGACATGTGAGTAAACTATTAATGATATACCAAGCGACAGATGCACATAAAAAAAAAAAAAAAAAAACACGAAATCCCGCGGAACCCCCGCTATAAGAAAGGGCCTGGGCGGCCGTTTCTTCACAGGACATGTGCCGATGATGTAATCGACGGGGTCTACAGTAAATATCTCCTAAACGGTGCAAGTTAAAGAGATATTTACAGTACCTATAGATAAGCCTTATTATAGGCTTACCTGTGGATACAAACAAATCGGGGAAGTTTATAAAAGAATCAATGTTGATTGGGAGAGTGAAGTTCCATGTTAAACAGATCCCCCTATATAAGTTGTACCTGTTTATCTGCTGCACTCTCTCCCCTACAGCCTCCTAAAGCACATATTTTCACAGCATTTCTGAGCTCTAGATGGCAGGGGGTAGGGATCTGATGCCACACACTGCACAGCATAGGGTAGAGACCCAAGTGTAATCTGAGACCTGAGCGGAAGCAATGGAACACCCCCCTCCCCCTCTGCTACTTAGTCTCATAAAAGAAACATGCACAGCCGAGGCTGTCAATCACATGCTGTGTGCATGAGGAGGGGGCAAGGCCACCCCCAGGGATTCTGTGGTGTGGCCATAACCTTTGACTCATGCAGATAGCAGAGGGAGGAGAGAGCAGATAGGATCCACACTTGGGGGCAGATTCACATACAATTGGACAGGCGCAGCGTATCAGAGATACGCTACGCCGCCGTATCTTACCTGGCTTAAATTCGAATCCAGGAAGAATTTGCGCCGTAAGTTACGGCGGCGTAGTGTTTTTCTGGCGGAGTATTTATAATTGGGCGGGTTGGGGGCGGGTTTCATTTAAATGAAGCGCGTCCCCGCGCCAAATGAAAAAAGGATTTTTGTACTCACCGTAAAATCCATTTCTCTGAGTTCATAGACGGACACAGCATCCTTTGACCTTCGGGTTATGTTCTTCCTACCAGGAGATTTTAGGCAGAATTTCCACAGCACTCAAGGTGTTAAAACTTTCCCTCATGCCGCTCCTCCCAGGGGGCGTGGCTCCCCCAGGCATAACCCACACCCTGCTCCAGCAGCTTCAGTTCGTAACAAGCAGTACAAACCAAGGAGGGGTGGGTGCTGTGTCCGTCTATGAACTCAGAGAAATGGATTTTACGGTGAGTACAAAAATCCTTTTTTCTCTTTCGTTCATAGACGGACACAGCATCCTTTGACCTTCGGGACGTCCCCAAGCAGTGTCAAAAAACGAGGGGTGGGAAAAATAACACAGCAAACAACAGGTTACACCCCAAACAAAACCGGAGTTACTCAACGGAGGAACTCCAACCTTAAACTGCCGCCTGTAACACCCTGCGGCCGAATGAGGCATCAGAAGATGCACTCACATCCACCTTATAAAACTTTGAGAAAGTGTGGACCGACGACCAGGTCGCAGCCTTACACACCTGTAACACAGAGGCTTGGTGTCGGAAAGCCCAGGAGGCTCCAATCGCCCTGGTCGAATGCGCCGTGACCCAAAAGGGAGGCGCCCGCCCCTTCAGGGCGTAGGCCTGAAGCACAACCTGTCGGATCCACCTGGAAATGGTGGCCGACGAGACTGCCAGGCCCTTACTGGGACCGGACACAGACACGAACAGCGAGTCCGACTTCCGGAACGGAGCTGTCGCCGACAAGTAAACTCGAAGGGCCCGAAACACATCTAGAGAATGTAAAACGGCTTCCTTCGGGTTCTTCGGCTGAGGACATAATGATGGAACAACAATGTCCTCGTTAATGTGAAAGGCCGAAACGACCTTCGGAAGAAAAGAAGGTCGCGGGCGCAGCACCGCCTTATCCTGATGGATGACCAAGTAGGGGGCCTTGCAAGACAAGGCCGCCAGTTCAGACACTCGTCTGATAGAGGTAATAGCTACCAGAAAGACCACCTTCTGCGACAAAGTCAGCAAGGGGATCTCCCGAATGTCCTCAAAGGGGGCACGCTGAAGCGCCGAGAGGACCAAGTTCAAGTCCCAAGAAGGTAGCGGAGGGCGCACCGGGGGGGCCACATGCCGGACCCCCTGCACAAACGTGCGAACCAAAGAGTGCGCTGCCACGGGACGCTGAAAATAAACAGCCAGAGCAGAAATCTGACTCTTGATCGTGCTCAAGGCAAGAGCCTGGTCCACTCCCCGCTGTAGGAACAGCAGGATCCGGGACACCACGTAAGTACGGGGGTGCCACTTCATCTCCTCACACATAGAGATGTATGCTTTCCATGTACGATGATAAATTTTTCGAGAAGTGGACTTCCGTGCACGCATCATGGTAGAGATTACCGGGCCCGACAGGCCCCGGTCCTTCAGTACCTGGTTCTCAACAGCCACGCCGTTAAAGCCAGTGACCGTAAAGCAGGATGGAAGATCGGGCCCTGAGACAGGAGATCTTCCCTCAGAGGGAGGCGCCAGGGGGCGTCTGCCACCAGACGTACCAGGTCCGCGTACCAAGAGCGACGCGGCCAATCTGGGGCGATCAGGATCGTTGGAATCCCTTCGGCTTCCACCCTGCGCAGCAGGCGGGGTAGGAGCCTTAGAGGAGGGAAGGCGTAAATCAGGTGATATTGACCCCAGGGAGCCACTAACGCGTCTGACGCGTCTGCCCAGGGGTCCCTTGACCTGGCCACAAACCGTGGTACCTTCCGATTGAGACGGGACGCCAGAAGGTCCACGTCTGGAGTGCCCCATTTTTGGCACAGGATCTGAAAAACCTCCGGGTGGAGAGACCACTCCCCTTGATCCAGAGTCGTGCGACTTAGGAAGTCGGCTTGCCAATTCAGAACTCCCGGAATGTATACCGCTGACAGGGCCGGAACGGACCTTTCGGCCCACCGAAGTATGTGAGCGACCTCCGTCGCCGCGGCCGAGCTCCTTGTGCCGCCCTGATGATTGACGTACGCCACGGCCGTGGCGTTGTCGGACTGGATCCTGACAGGACGGCCCTGCAGCTCCAGGGACCACCTGACAAGGCACAGCTTGATCGCTCGGAGCTCCAGGATATTGATCGGCAGGCGGGACTCCTCCTGAGTCCAGCGCCCCTGGGCTGACTGGGTGCCCCAGACGCCCCCCCAGCCGAAGAGGCTGGCATCCGTCGTGACCACTGTCCAGCGGCACGGAAGAAAAGACTTCCCGGACCGAAGCACCGGAGACGTCAGCCACCATGCCAGGGAAGACTTGGCCAGATGGCTCAACCGAATCTGGCGATCCAGAGAAGATGGGACCCTGTCCCATCGTGACAGAACCTCCTTCTGTAGTACCCTGGTGTGGAATTGGGCATACGGAACCGCCTCGAAGGAGGCCACCATCAGACCCAGAACCCGCATGCAGAAACGAAGAGACGACCACTTCTGGGTCGACAACTGTCTCACTGCAGATTGCAGGGTCCGCAGTTTTTCCGATGGGAGGAACACTTTTGCCTCCCCCGAATCCAAAACCAGCCCCAGGTGTTCCAGCCTCTGGGACGGAACCAACACTGATTTTTTGAGATTCAGAAGCCAGCCGAACTCCTGCAGAGTCCGACACGTGATGGACACGTCCTCCTCTAACTCTGAGCTTGAAGAAGCTCTCAGGAGAAGGTCGTCCAGGTATCCCACGATAGCGATCCCTCGCTGCCTTAGCAAGGCCAGGATCGGGGCGAGCACCTTGGTGAACACCCGTGGTGCCGACGCCAGCCCGAACGGGAGGGCCACGAATTGATAGTGGTCCTCCCCGATCGCAAAACGCAGATATCTTTGGTGGCTTGTGCAAACGGGGACATGCAGGTATGCGTCCATGATGTCCAAGGACGCCATGAAGTCCCCCTGGTGGAGGGCCGCTATGATAGAACGGACCGACTCCATCCTGAATCGCTGCACCTTGACAAAGGAGTTGAGGGCCTTTAGGTCCAGGACAGGGCGAACCCCTCCCTTCTTGGGAACCACGAACAGATTGGAGTAGAACCCCCGAAACCGTTCCAGCGAGGGAACCGGCACAACCACCCCTCTGTCCAGAAGATCCTGGACAGCCCCGGATAGGGCTAGCCGCCGATCCTGAGGAAGCTGGAGGTTGGATGGAAAAAATCTGTTTGGGGGACAAGAGAGGAACTCTATCTTGTACCCCGAGGCGACCACCTCGCAAACCCAACGGTCGGTCAGAAGAGAGTTCCACCGATCCGCGAAGTCGTGAAGCCGTCCCCCCACCCGAGACCCGGGCGGGGGCAGACCTTCATGCGGAAGCAGGCTTGTCCGCAGGCTTGTTTGGTTTGTTAAACCAGGGGCGCTTACGCCCGGCAGCAGGGGCTTTTGCCCCTTGCGGACCTTTTCCAGCCGCGCTGGGCGCACGAAAAAACCGCTTAGGGGTAGTAAAAGTAGGACCTTGCTTGCGGCGAGGTTCCTTACCCTTCCCCGACTGAGGGAGCAAGTTGCTCTTACCTCCAGTGGCATCCTTAATGATGTCATCCAGGGATGCCCCAAAGAGCCGTCCGCCCTTAAAGGGCAAATCCACCAAGGCCTTTTTTGAGGACTGGTCAGCCGACCAGCACTTCAGCCATATAAGGCGGCGCAGAACCACTGCGTAGACAGAAGCCCTGGAAAGCAAAGGAATCGAATCCATAGCCGCCTCACAGAGAAACTTCTGACCCTGAATCAACTGCTCAGCCAGGTCCCTAGAGGACTCGGAAGCACCCTGGACCTCCAGATCCTGCAGCAGGAGCTTCGCCCTTTCAGTTAGCGTCTGAGCAACCAGGGCGCCGGCCAGAGCCGGCCTTACCGCCGAACCCACCACCGAGAACAGGGAGCGGGCCACGGCCTCCACTCTCCTATCAGCGGGGTCCTTGAAAGCAGGAGCCCCCTCCACAGGCAACGTAGTAGCCTTACTCAGTCTGGACACAGGAGGGTCCACCGACGGAGGAGTGACCCACTTTTTTAAAAAGTCCTCCTCCAGGGGGTAACGGGTAGCAAAGCTTTTAGGAATAGTAAAAGCCTTTTGCGGTGTATCCCATTCCTTATACAACAAATTGTCCAAATAAGGAACACAGGGGAATACCTTAGCGGTACGCGGTGGTTTGCGGAATCCAAAAGGGACTGACACCGCTGGTGTCTCCGCCACATCCTCTAAATGAAGAGTCTCACGTACCGCAGTAATAAGAGCTCCAACAAATTCCTTGTCAGCAGACTCCGCAGCAGAGTCATCCTCGCTGTCCATGTGGGTTAAGCCCGCATCCTCTGACATGACAGAACCAGAAGCAGCAACAGCGTTATCAGATTCTGCGTCAGAGATATCCCCAGAAACAGCCTCCGGGGGGGGGCGCTTTTTACCCCCCAACCGAGCACTGGCAGCTTCAAACCTGGTGAGAAAAGACTCCAGGACAGCCGACACCGATTCAACAGATGTGGCAGGGGGAGGGGCGCTAAGGGTTAATTCCGGCATTGTGAGGAATGAGGGGCCTGATTCAGGCTCCATATTGCAGCTGCCGTGTCACCCCCACTGCCAATGGCAGGAAAAAAGTCCCCCACAGGTCACCTCCCGGCCGCTAGAGCACAGTCTGGGGCCCCCTGAGACTCACCACCCCCCTGGTACAGCGCGGTCTGTGAAGGACAAGTGTGTGCTGAGGAGAAGCTGCAGCGCTGCGTCTGTCCCCTCAGATGATTCGCGGTCTTTTTTCCCCGCCGAAACGGCCACTAGAGGCCGAACTAGTGCTGAAAACGGCGCCGGCCACAAGAAAATGGCCGCCGAATAATACAAGCGCGGCTCCGGCAAAATGGCCGCCGTTGCGCAGTTTTAAAAAGACAGTGTACCCAAAAATGACAGTACACCAAAACAGCACACAGCACACACAAAAATGCCCAGAATGTCCACCACAGTCCCCTGCAGTGACACAGAACAGCCCCAGCCATACCCGAGTGAAAAAAATATGAGCCCCAGGGAAAAAACCCCCTGCACAGCCGTCACCCAAAGGGGGAAGGAGGGAGAGGAATAAGGGAGAGAGGAAAGCAGGGGAAAACCCTCAGTCGACCTCCCAAGGGAAAACATTCCAGCCAGACCACTTACCTGAGTAAGGGGCCACTACTTACCTGTCCTGCGACTACCCGGCTGGAGGTATCCCAGACAGAACCAACGTCCGCGAACGGCATGGCTGTCGGCCAGACACACTGTGACAAAGCCATAGAGACCGGTCATATGTGTGCCCTAGAACCGAAGTTCCCCGGCCGCCCCTGGAGCAACGGGGCCCGTCGTGGACGTCCCAAAGCGGAGCTGAGGGCCGGCACACGCTCGAAGGCCGAACCTGGGGGGACTACAAGGGTCGAGGACCCAGCCTGTCACCCAGTCGGCTGTTGATAGAAGAATCGCAGGATTCAAAATAAAAATAAAATAAAAAAGCGAGAAAAAACTCGCAAAATGCAAAAAAATTTGCAAGAAAAAACTCCAGAGTCCAGGACTCCAGAGAGAGCCTGACTCTCCTGACGGTTAGGCAGAAACAAACTGAAGCTGCTGGAGCAGGGTGTGGGTTATGCCTGGGGGAGCCACGCCCCCTGGGAGGAGCGGCATGAGGGAAAGTTTTAACACCTTGAGTGCTGTGGAAATTCTGCCTAAAATCTCCTGGTAGGAAGAACATAACCCGAAGGTCAAAGGATGCTGTGTCCGTCTATGAACGAAAGAGAAATGCGCATGCGTCGTTCCTAAATTTCCCGCCGTGCATTGCGCTAAATGACGTCGCAACGTCATCATTTTTTTAACTTAAATTAAACGCGGGAACGACGGCCATACTTTAACATGGCAAGTCTATCTATACGCCACAAAATAGCAGCTTTAACTTTACACCAAAAAAACACGACTAAAGACGACGTAAGAGAATGCGACGGCCGCGCGTACGTTCGTGGATCGTCGGAAAAAGCTCATTTGCATACCCGACGCGGAAACCGACGCAAACTCCACCCAGCGGACGCCGAAGTATTGCATCTGCGATCCGAAGCCGTACGCCTGTCGGATCTAACCCAGATGCCGTCGTATCTTGGTTTGAGGAATCAAACTAAAGACACGACGCAGGAAATTTGAAAGTACGCCGGCGTACTCGCTCTGTGAATCTGCCTCTTGGTGCTTTGGATTGAAGCAAGTCCCCACTATAGAAGGATACGCTTTCATTTTAGAGGTTTCTAACCACTACATAAGGTATAATTACTGCCAGGAAAGGAAATTCGGGTGTACAGCCATGATTTATAAATTGTCACATTTCGCAGATGACATCTCACCTTATAAATATAGTTGGACGATTCTGTCGTTTCGGAAAAGTTGGCCTCAGACAGTCCGGCCTGGCCCAGAATCCGGATCTTCTCCTGAATCATCGGCCTGATAGAGAGGAACATATAAAAAGTCAGTTTCTGTGAGACAATTGGGCTCATTTTACGTATTCATGCAGCTGTGATGTCACCAAATCGAAACAGAACGGGTTCTCTCCTAGTACACAGGTTACAGGTACACTTTACATCTAGAAATTAACCACTTGCTTTATGTTTACAAGTTTAAATTGAAATCACTATTTTTTGCTAGAAAATTACTTAGAAACCCTGCAAATATAATATACATATTTTTTTAGAAGAGACCCTAGAGAATAAAATTGTGATCATCGCAATTTTTTTATGTCACACTGTAGTCGCGCAGCACTCCTTCAAACGCAATTTTCTTTTGGAAAAATACAATTTAACCCCTTAACGCCCGCCGCACGACTATATACGTCCGCAAAATGGCACGGACAGGCAGATGGGCGTATATATACGTCCATGCCTTCTAGCGGGTGGGGGGTCCGATCGCGACCCCCCCCCGCTACATGCGGCGGGCGGATTCCCTCGGGGAGCGATCCGGGACGAGGGCGCGGCTATTCGTTTATAGCCGCTCCGTCGCGATCGCTCCCCGGAGCTGAAGAACGGGGAGAGCCGTATGTAAACACGGCTTCCCCGTGCTTCACTGTGGCGGCTGCATTGATCGAGTGATCCTTTTTATAAGGGAGACTCGATCGATGACGTCAGTCCTACAGCCACACCCCCCTACAATTGTAAACACACACTAGGTGAACACTACATCCTACAGCGCCCCCTGTGGTTAACTCCCAAACTGCAACTGTCATTTTCACAATAAACAATGCAATTTAAATGCATTTATTGCTGTGAAAATGACAATGGTCCCAAAAATGTGTCAAAATTATCCGAAGTGTCCGCCATAATGTCGCAGTCACGAAAAAAAATCGCTGATCGCCTCCAATAGTAGTAAAAAAAAAAAAATAATAAAAATGCAATAAAACTATCCCCTATTTTGTAAACGCTATAAATTTTGCGCAAACCAATCGATAAACGCTTATTGCGTATTTTTTTTACCAAAAATAGGTAGAAGAATACGTATCGGCCTAAACTGAGGAAAAAAAAAATGTTTATATATGTTTTTGGGGGATATTTATTATAGCAAAAAGTACAAAATATCGCATTTTTTTCAAAATTGTCGCTCTATTTTTGTTTATAGCGCAAAAAATAAATACCGCAGAGGTGATCAAATACCACCAAAAGAAAGCTCTATTTGTGGGGAAAAAAGGACGCCAATTTTGTTTGGGAGCCACGTCGCACGACCGCGCAATTGTCTGTTAAAGCAACGCAGTGCCGAATCGCAAAACCTGGCCTGGGCATTTAGCTGCAAAATGGTCCGGAGCTTGAGTGGTTAATGAATAATAAAAAAACACAATATATACCAATTTTTTTTTGCAAAATATGATAGATATTACGCCAATTAAATAGATACCGTACCTAACACGTCTCACTTTAAAAATGCGCACAGTCGTGGAATGACGACAAACTACTTAAAAATCCCCATGTCCCTGCGATGTTTTAAACATGTTTACCTGTTTAGAGTTACAGAAGAGGTCTAGCGCTAGAATTATTGCTCTCGCTCAAGTGTGGTGCAAACACAGTTTACGTATGCATGCTCACTAGCAGAAGCAAAAGCATATGTCATGCACAGAGGGATGGGGGCTCCTTAAAAAAAATTCTCTTATTTATATTTACACTGTCCCTTAAATTTTTTTGAACACTTTTTTTCCTATCACAGGGAATGTAAATAGAAATAAGGATGACAGGTCCTCTTTATGGAGAGATCTGGGGTCAAAATGACCCCAAATCTCTTCTTTACCTTTAAAGGCAAAAGAGAAAAAAAAAAAAAATATATATATATATATATATATATATATATATATATATATATATATATATATATATATATATATATATATATATATATATATATATATATATTTCATCTTTTATATATATATATTTTTCATCTTTTATATATATAAAAAAAAAAAAGGCCCTAGACCGGTAGTAACATCATGATGTCGGTCCAGTCCTCCAAGGCCATAGAGGCGATCAGAGACAATCTGGTCTGTGTTAGCCTCTGTGACCAGCCAGCTGCACCGTCTGAGTGTTTCTCGGGCGCGCTGGTAAAACGGGAAGCCTGAGAAACACTGGTAAACAGTGGGAGGGAAGGGGTGTCCCCTTCCGCTTCTTTTGAAAGAGATCCAGCGGCTAATGAGCCGCTTGTACAGATTTCATGAGAAAGCCAGGTGAAAAAAAATAAATAAATACTGGGGTTAAGACTGATAGCTTCAGTCATAACCCCGGTAAACCATTTGCAAACTGCAACATATACATATATATATATATATATATATATATATATATATATATATATATATATATATATATACATATACATATACATACATATACATACATACACACACACACATATATATATATATATATATTTGTGTGTGTATGTATAGCAGTCAGCAGGTGGTTAAAGCAGCGTCCCCCCCAAAAAAAAAAAATATTAAAAGTCAGCAGCTACAAATACTGCAGCTGCTGACTTTTATTATATGGACACTTACCTGTCCAGGGCTCCCGCGATGTCGGGTCCCAAGCCGATCTCTCCCTCGGCTCTTGGGTGCTGCCACCACCATCTTCGGTAAAAGAATCAGGGTTCCCTACAGGGCATGCGCGAGTCGAGGTGCGCGATCCCACTGGTCCCTGCTGTCTTCTGGGACATGTGTGTCTCCCAGAAGACAGTGGGGGGGCACACACACAGTAGGCGCTGGACGTGGCGTAGGTCACCGTGATCACCGCAGTGGTCTATGCCCGGAAGAGGGAGCAAATACCTGTATTGCACGGGTATCTGCTCCCTCCTCCCCCCAGAAAGGTGCCAAATGTGCAACCGGAGGGGCGGAGGATTCCAAAAAGTGGAAGTTCCATTTTTGGGTGGAACTCCGCTTTAAGTAAAAGTAATGGACTCATTTTAAGCATTCATACTGTAGTGGTGTCACTAGATCAGAACAAAATTGGTTCTTCTTCTGGTACACAAAGTTACAAGTACACTTTACATCTAGAAACTCAAGTGTTTGATGGACTTACCCACGCAGGTAGGTATGGCTTACCACAAATAGTCATCGGCTGTTCCTTTGGCCACCAGGTAGTGAATATTCACCGAGTTGGTCTGTCCTATCCGATGGACTCGATCTTCTGCTTGAATAAGAACCTGGAAATGAGTTGGAGCAAACCAGCGAAGATCAGAACTCACACACAACTATTACCACCGATTGAAGAAACAACAATATAATTTATAAAAATGAAATTACGCTTTCCCCGACTTGTTCATTCCCCGAATTAGTTGGGGTAGGCGGTACACTTTGGTGGGGGTGGGTCAGCCACGCCCTGTGGGAACCCACCTTCTGACCTTTAACCTCTGGGGGAGGTCCTAGCCATATTCTTCAATGGGAAACCCTAACGCTAACAGCTAACCCACCTTTGACCTATGAACTTTAACCCTAAGTGCTTAGTGATTCTCCCCACCCTAAAACCCCAACCTTTCCCAGATCCCGCAACAAACTTCATGCGATTTTTAACAGTGTGGTTTGCCAAGATTGCCATGTGACAATCGTGGCAAATTCGCATTATGTTTGGGGTGACATTATTCTTTATGGCACCCCAAATGGAATGCGATTCTAAAACTTGTTACGCGTTGATTGGCGCGCGATTTGGAATCGTGACGATTCTCCCCGCGGTTTAAAATTGAGAAGTGTGAATGGAGCCAAGCGATAAAAATGTTACACTACATAATCATCGCAATCATGCGTATGCCGATTTTCTTTCTTAAAATCTGAGTTGAATTTTAGGAACTGCAGAACGGTCTGAAAGCGTCTTATTCCACTGAAAGCTACTTGATGCTCAATGGCAATTCAGGTCGGATTTCCAGGAGCCCGGCACTCCAAAACAACCCGAGCGCCTCAAGAGAAGGTTAAGAGCCGCAAGTCCTAATTATCAGCGCCATGAGGCTGATTGAGCACTTGGCTCAGAACATACAAGGACAGATATAGACATTCACAATGGGAAGGATTCCTGGAAGGAATAAGTAGCTGTAATAAACAGGAAGCCTCAACACCGGAGCACCATACGTGTCACGATTTGCCATTTTCCTCCACCCTGACATATGTGCAATTTTACAGCAATTCAGAGAACACAACCTCAAGGAAAAGTACATCCTGTATTCAGTAATCCTCTGCCCCCTTCACCCCCCCACAGCAGTGTACTCTGCCCCCTTCACCCCCCCCCACAGGAGTGTACTCTGCCCCCTTCACACCCCCCCCCCCCCCCAACAGCAGTGTCCTCTGCCCCCTTTATATCACCCCCCCCCCCCCACAGCAGTGTCCTCTGCCTCCTTCACACCCCCCCTACAGTAGTGTACTCTGCCCCCTTCCCACCCCTCACAGCAGTGTCCTCTGTCCCCTTTATATCACACCCCCCCACAGCAGTGGCCTCTGCCTCCTTCACCCCCCCTACAGCAGTGTCCTATGCCCCCTTTATATCACCCCCCCCCCCCCACAGCAGTGTCCTCTGCCCCCTTCACACCCCCCCTACAGCAGTGTCCTCTGCCCCCTTCCCACCCCTCACAGCAGTGTCCTCGGACCCCTTTATATCACACACCCCCACAGCAGTGGCCTCTGCCCCTTCACACCCCCCCCCCCACCAACAGTAGTGTCCTCTGCCCCCTTTATATCACCCCCCCCCCCCACAGCAGTGTCCTCTGCCCCCTTTATATCACCCCCCCCCCCCACAGCAGTGTCCTTTGTCCCCTTCACACCCCCCCCCCCCTACAGCAGTGTCCTCTGCCCCCTTCCCACCCCTCACAGCAGTTTTCTCGGCCCCCTTTATATCACACCCCCCCCACAGCAGTGTCCTCTGCCCCCTTCCCACCCCCCACAGCAGTGGCCTCTGCCCCCTTCACACCCCTCACAGCAGTGTCCTCGGCCCCCTTTGTATCACCCCCCCCTACAGCAGTGTCCTCTGCCCCCTTCACACCCCCCCCCCTAACAGCAGTGTCCTCTGCCCCCTTCCCGCCCCTCACAGCAGTGTCCTCTGCCCCCTTTATATCACACCCCCTACAGCAGTGTCCTCTGCCTCCTTCACATGGTCATGTTATAACCAAAAATGTAAATGTCTTTTATTGGGATTTTGTGCGATAAACTGCGGCCCGGGGGCCAGATGCGGTCCTTTGCTTGCCTTTATCTGGCCCTTGGGGCACTACTCCTTCCACTGATATGAGACATTAGTCTGCCAACTGAGATAAACAGTGGGGCACCATTCCTCCCCCTAATAACAAATGTGGTGATTTTTTTACTCCCGCTGATTGCAGGAAAAATTCCCACTCCCGCCGTCTGGCCCCCCCTAAAGTCTGAAGGACAAAAAACTGTTCCTTTGTTTAGAAAGTTTAGAAAGTTTGGAGAACGCTGTGATAGACCAACACAAAGTGGCACATAATTGTGAAGTGGAAAGAAAATGGTAAACATTTTTTACAAATAAATCTGTGAAAAGTGGGGGGTACATTTGTATCCAGCCCCCCTTTACTCTGATACCCCCAACTAAAATCTAGTGGAACCAATTGCCTTCAGAAGTCATCTAATGAGTCAGTAGAGTCCACCTGTGTGTAATTTAATCTAAAAGAAAATAAATAAATAAACCTAGGTTACTTACCCCTGGGTTCCAGAACAATTCAGCAAACACCACCAAGTCAGCCGAGGACAGGGTCAGGCCCATGTTGGCAGCCGTAATGGATAAAACAGCAACATTCATCTTGTCCGACAACTGAAACTTCTGGCAGAGTGACTGGCGGTCGGCCGATGCGGTGTTACCGTCAATGCGAATAAAGCCCACACTCTGTAAGACGATAAATACATTTGTGTGTTTATAAAATAAAGTTGAAGGAAACTTGAATTCCAGAATAGTCACTATGGCTTAGGCCTAATCTACATTTGCAGCAGCCAGCTGAGAGACTGAGCCGGACGCCCCCTCCCCCGCCACAGCCCAACACTCCACTGAGCAAGCAAGCAGGGGGCAGAGCAGAGAGCTGTGACTGATAGTCACCATTTTTCTGCTCGGGGAGCTGTGAGAACCGAGCGGTCGGCAGTGTTCGATCGCTCGGTTTTTAATGTAGAGGGCACCGGGGGACCGATGCTGCATCCACCTAGGTAAGGATGAATAAGAAAAAAAAAACATACTTCTCTTTAAAAAAAAAACTGGAAAACTGTTGTAAAAACGGATATGGATTCCTAGTATGTCACTAGTTATTAGGGTTGTCCAGATACCGATACCAGTATCGGTACCGATACCGAGTATTTGCGGGAGTACTCGTACTCGCGCAAATACCCCCGATACCTAAATAGAATACTTCCCCCCCCCCTTTCCCCCCCCGTCGCTGCCGCCGCATCGCGCCGCCGCATCGAGGGACATGGCTAGAGGGACATTGCTGCATATGTGAGGGACATGGCTAGAGGGACATTGCTGCATATGTGAGGGACATGGCTAGAGGGACATGGCTGCATATGTGAGGGACATGGCTAGAGGGACATGGCTGCATATGTGGGGGACATGGCTGCATATGGGGGGGACATGGCTGCATTTGGGGACACATTTAAAAAAAGTATCGGTATTCGGTATCGGCGACTACTTGAAAAAAAGTATCGGTACTTGTACTCGGTCCTAAAAAAGTGGTATCGGGACAACCCTACTAGTTATGGAAGGAAAGGCTCAGGAAAAGAACAGAAAAAGAATAGGGAAAAGGGGAAAAAAAAGAAAGAAAAAGAAGAAAACAGAAGAACAAGATAAGAAAAGAAAAAGGAAAAATAGAAAAACAATAAGAAAAGATCAAGAAAAGAAAAAGAAAAAAGAAAAGAAAAAAAGACAAGAAAGAAAAGAAAAAGTAAAAGGGAAAGGAAAGGCTAAAAAAAAGAAAGAAAGAAAAAGAATAAGGCTGTGTACACACGATCGGTCAAAACCGATGAAAACGGACTGAAGGACCGTTTTCATCGGTCCAAACCGATCGTGTGTGGGCCCCATCGGTCAGTTAACCTTTGGTCAAAAAATTTAGAACTTGCTTTAAAATGTAACCGATGGACTGATAACCGATAGGTCAAAACCGATCGTTAGTATGCAAAAGCATCGGTTAAAAACCACGCACATGCTCAGAATCAAGTCGACGCATGCTTGGAAGCATTGAACTTTTTTTTTTTCTGCACGTCGTTGTGTTTTACGTCACTGCGTTCTGACACGATCGTTTTTTTAACTGATGGTGTGTAGGCACATCAGACCATCAGTCAGCTTCATCGGTTAACCGATCGTGTGTATGCGGCCTTAAAGCGGTTGTAAACCCTAAATTTGCACTTTTACCTACAGGTAAGCCTATAACAAGGCTTACCTGTAGGTAAAAAGAATATCTCCTAAACCTGTACGGTTTAGGAGATATTCCCCTCGCAATGCGGGCGGCGCATGCGCAGGGGGGGATCCACGGCGGAAGATCCGGCAGCCGCCGGACCTTGCCGATTTTAAATCTCCCGCGCGCATGCGCGGGAGTGACGTCATCGCCGCTCCAGCCAATCACAGTGCTGGAGCGGCGCCGCTCCAGCCAATCACAGCGCTGGAGCGGCGATACCCGGAAGACACGCCGGAGCAAGATGACATCTCGCTCGGCGTGAACCAGGTAAGTGTTGTTCACCTCGTTTTGAGGTAAGTATTTCATAATCAGCTATTATGCGGTGCATACTAGCTGATTATGCATTTTGCCTTGCAGATAAAAAAAAAAGAAAAAATTATATATGCGGTTTACAACCGCTTTAAGAGAAAAAGAAGAAAGGAGAAAAAAAAGGAACAAAACAAAAAGAATAACAAGATAAGAAAAGAAAAAGGAAAAATAGAAAAACAATAAGAAAAGATCAAGAAAAAAAATAAAAAAATAAAAGAGAAGGGAAAGAATTAAAAAAAAAAAAGAAAGAAAAAGAATAAGAGAAAAAGAAGAAAGGAGAAAAAAAAGGAACAAGAACAACAGAAGAACAAGATAAGAAAAGAAAAAAGGAAAAAGAAAAAAGGGAAAGGAAGGGATTAAAAAAAAAAAGAAAGAAAAAGAATAAGAGAAAAAAAAGGAAAAAAACAAAAAGAATAACAGAAGAACAAGAAAAGGAAAAGAAAACGGAAAAATAGAACAATAGGAAAAGATCAAGAAAATAAAAAAATAAAAAAAGGGAAAGGAAAGAATTGAAAAAAAAGGAAGAAAAAGAATAAGAGAAAAAGAAGAAAGGAGAAAAAAAGGAACAAAACAAAAAGAATAGCAGAAGAACAAGATAATAAAAGAAAAAGGAAAAATAGAAAAACAATAAGAAAAGAAAAAAGAAAAGAAGAAAAAAAAAGAAAGAAAAAGAAAAAAGAAAAAAAGAAAGGAAAGGATAAAAAAAAAAAGAGAGAAAAAGAATAAGAGAAAAAAAGGAAACGGAAAAAAAAAAAAAAAAGCAAAAGAAAAAGAAAACGGAATGGAAAGGAAAGGAAAAAAAAATCTGCCTGTATCTAAATTAACAATTTTTTTTAACTGTTATAGATAAATGTGTAAAGTAAGGCTGCATTCACACCTCTGCGTACTAAATCGCGGCGTTTTGTCCCGCGAATTGCGGCGACAAATATCGGCGTTTTGTACCGCGATTCGCAGCGACAAAACGCCGCGATTGTGAATGCAGCCTTCACCCCCTCTATGGAGATGGTTCACATCTCCTATGCCGAACGCCGAAAGACGCCTGAAAAAAAGGTCCGGGACTTTTTTTCAGGCGACAGGCGGCAGGCGTGGAGATGTGAACCATCTCCATAGAGGGCAATGTTACATCATCCCTCTGGCGTGTCGGGGCTGCTGCGGCGTCACACTACAGGCGACAAAACGCCTAGGTGTGAATGGGCTCTTAATACTGGATTAAAGATATATAGACCTCAGGAATTTAGAATCCAGGCAGATATAAAATACAAAAAATAATTCATAAAAATAATTCATAAATACATCACTAGGAGTATTGTATGAACGTCAGCAGCACAAGTACCTGAATTTGTCCTGGTATCGGTCTTTTGCAATGCCCTGTACAGCAGAGCTCAGAACAAGGGAGGCAAAGCAGCACAAGGAATCCGTTGTACTGCAGTACTAACATGCTGATATAGGGGGGGATGCTCCTGAGTGCGCTGCTTCTCCTTTTACTGTCCAGTCACTGGCTGGGGGAGGGACAAGATCTGTAAGTGCAGCAGTAAAACAAAATAGGCCTGAATGGCCAGAAGTCTAAATTCTAAACCTGTGTTCTTAACCTGGGAGTTCAGCTTTACAGTCAGTACAGTCCTAAGCATTCTGAATGTGGATCTTCTTGTTACCTTTTTCCCCAGCTCATCACAGACACTGTCCAGGATCAGCTTATGATGGGCGAACACCAAGAACTTTTCTCTCCCGCTTTCTAGAAGATCCATGATGTATTCTCTGGAAAAAAAAGACAATGAAAATGGGAACCTTGGATTACGAGCATAATCAGTTCCAGGAGAATGCTTGTAATCCAAAGCACTCACATATCAAAGCGAGTTTCCGCATAGAAGTCAATGGAAACAAAGATAATTTGTTCTGCATTGACTTCTATGGCATGCAATACCGCATGTGGCCAGCGGTGTGGGGGGGGCGCCGGAGAGCCTCGGAAATACTCAGGGACAGCTTGGCTGATCTCGGAAACACTCGGGAACGGAGGATTTCCAAAGATTTCCGAGTAGCTCCGAACCCCTCCGCCCACGCACCTCTGGCCAAATGCGGTACTGCACACCCCAATTAGCTTGAATTCTGCTTGTTTTGCGAGACAACACTCGAGTCAGGATTTTTTTTTTAGTTGCCCGTCTTTCAAAACACTGGTTAACCACGTTACTCATAAACTAAGGTGCCACTGGGGTAGATTCAGTAACATTTGCACAGTTTTTACGTAGGCGCAGGGCACCGTTTTTGCCCAGCGCCCCCGCAAATTTTCTGCGCTACCCTCGATTCACGGAGCAGTAGCTCCGTAAATTGCGTGGGCGCTCCGGCAAAATGCCCGGCGTAAGCGCGCGCAATTTAAATGATCCCGTAGGGGTTGGGAATCATTTAAATTAGGCGCGTTCCCGCGCGGAGCGTAGTGCGCATGCTCCGTCAGGAAACTTTCCCGACGTGCATTGCGGTAAATGACGTCGCAAGGACGTCATTTGCTTCAAAGTGAACGTGAATGGCGTCCAGCGCCATTCACTTACGCAAACGACGTAAATTTCAAATTTCGCGACGCGGGAACGACGGGTTTACTTTAGCATTGGCTGCCCCTGCTATAGAAGGGGCAGCCTTACGCAAAAAACTGACGTACGCAAACGACGTAAACTGCGTACGCAGGGCTCGCGTAGGGTAGTGAATCGGCGTTAGTATGCAATTTGCATACTATACGCTGACCACTACCGGAACGCCACCTAGCGGCCTGCGTAATAATGCAGCCTAAGATATGACGGCATAAGAGCCTTATGCCACGCATATCTTAGGCTGCAGTCGGCGTATCGAGGTTCCTGAATCAGGAGCATTCGATACGCCGGAGCAAGTAAGCAATTGCGCTGCGTAACTATGGTTACGCAGACGCAATTGCTACCTGAATCTGGGCCACTGTAATTATCACTGAAATCCGTCTTCGTGTCGACAACTAGGGACCAATCAGGTGCCAACTTATTAAACAATCCAAGGAACCCAGCAGGGCACACAGCTAATTTGTTCCTTTGGTAACTCAGTAAGCATTCCCCATATCTGATTAGCTGCTAACACCCCATACACACTATTAGATTTTCTGCAGATATTTGTCTTCAGATTTACCAAAACCATGTAGTGCAAGGGCCGGCCTGATCGCATACAAATTGAAACTCCTAAGGTTTGACCTCATATTATGTGGTTTTTGGTAAATCTGAAGACATAAATCTGCAGAAAATCTGTGTGTATGGGGCCTTAGGTGAAACAAGAAGTCCTCCCCAGAAATGATTTGTTGCTATGGCACAAAAATATCCAATAGGAATGTTCTACGGCAGGGATATGCAATTAGCGGACCTCCAGCTGTTGCCAAACTACAAGTCCCAGCATGCCTCTGCCTCTGGGTTTCATGCTGTCAGAGTCTCGCTATGCCTCATGGGACTTGTAGTTTGGCAACAGCTGGAGGTCCGCTAATTGCCTATCCCTGTTCTACGGTAATACTGCAAAGGGCAAAATACTTTATTCAGCTACACACTTTTGTTTGGGTGCAAAGACTTTTAAAGTAAAACTGGACTTTATTAGGAATCATTTACGCTTGTTCCTGCTGTCTCACTAATTCTGATGCCTAGTGAGTCATAATTTAACCACTTAAGACCCGGACCTTTAGGCAGCTAAAGGACCCGGCCAGGTTTTGTGAATCGGCACTGCGTCGCTTTAACAGACAATTGCGCTGTGGCTCCCAAACAAAATTGGCGTGTTTTTTTCCCCGCAAATAGAGCTTTCTTTTGGTGGTATTTGATCACCTCTGCGGGTTTTATGTTTTGCGCTATAAACAAAAATAGAGCGACAATTTTGAAATAAATGCAATATTTTTTACTTGTTGCTATAATAAATATCCCCCAAAAATATATAAAAACATTTATTTTCCTCAGTTTAGGCCGATACGTATTCTTCTACCAATTTTTGGTAAAAAAAATCGCAATAAGCGTTTATCGGTTGGTTTGCGCAAAATTTATAGCGTTTACAAAATAGGGGATCGTTTTATTGCATTTCTATTAATATTTTTTTTTACTACTAATGGCGGCGATCAGCGATTTTTTCGTGACTGCGACATTATGGCGGACACTTCGGGCAATTTTGACACATTTTCGGGACCATTGTAATTTTCACAGCAAAAAATGCATTAAAAATGCATTGTTTACTATGAAAATGACAATTGCCGTCTGGGAGTTAACCACAAGGGGGCGTTGAAGGGGTTATGTATGACCTCATCTGTGTTTCTAACTGTAGGGGGGTGTGGCTGTAGGTTGTGACGTCATCGATTGTGTATCCCTATAAAAGGGATCACACGATCGATGACAGCGCCACAGTGAAGAACGGGGAAGCTGTGTTTCACACACAGCTCTCCCCGTTCTTCAGCTCCAGGGACCGATCGCGGGACTCCAGCGGCGATCGGGTCCGCGAGTCCCGCAGAGCTTCGGACCGGGTCGCGTGCACGGGCCAGCGACCCCACGACTGGGCTCAAAGGGCAACATACAGGTACGTTGATGTGCCCAGCCGTGCCATTCTGCCGATGTATATCGGCGTGAAGGGATCCTTAAGTGGTTAAGAAACAGCAGTGCCCAGGCACATGAAGTGTGCTGCTATTGTTCAGAAGAAACTGAATTTACAGCCACATATGTGCGGGGCGACTGTGCAATGTGCGGGGCGACGCAATGTGCGGGGTGACGGTACTCACATGACACAGCGGATTTTGGCTTCTGCAGTTCTGTTGTAGAATAGGAGGAGAGCTTCTTTCTCTTGTACTTTCTGTAGGTGATAAAAGAAGTATAAAAGTTCAAATGTACTACCTTTTCACTAAAATAAATGTACAGTATACCAGTGGAACCTTGGATTAGGAGTATAATCCGTTCCAGGAGAAAGCTCGTAATCCAAAGCACTCGTATATCAAAGTGAGTTTCCCCATAGAAGTCAATGGAAATGAAAATAACTAATTCTGCATTGACTTCTATGGCGTGCAATACCGCATGTGGCCAGAGGTGGGGGGCACCATAGAGTCTCGGGAAAACACTCAGAAAAGCTCGGGACAGCTCAGCTGCACTCGGAAAACCTTGGGAACTAAGAACGGCTCCGACACCTCTGGCCAAATGCGGTACTGCACACCGCTGTGGATTAAATCCTGCTCGTGTTGCAAGACAACACTCGCAAAACAAAAAAGGCTCGTATTGCGAAACGCTCGTTAACTACTTAACGCCCGCCGCATGTATATGTACGTCCACAAAATGGCACGTACAGGCATATGGGCGTACATGTACGTCCCTGCCTTTCCGCGGGTCGGGGGTCCGGTCGGGAACCCCCCCCCCCCCCGGTTTATGTTATGTTATGTTTTTGGGGGATATTTATTATAGCAAAAAGTAAAAAATATTGCATTTTTTTTTTTAAATTGTCGCTCTATTTTTGTTTATAGCGCAAAAAAATAAAAACCGCAGAGGTGATTAAATACCACCAAAAGAAAGCTCTATTTGTGGGAAAAAAAGGACGTAAAATTTTGTTTGGGAGCCACGTCGCAATTGTCTGTTAAAGCGACGCAGTGCCGAATTGCAAAACCTGGCCTGGGCCTTTAGCTGCATTTTGGTCCGGGGCTTAAGTGGTTAACCGTGTTTCTAAATACATGAAGAATGTGTACTCTTATATAAATATTGGTGCTAAATCCAGTGTGACGCTGCCTCTGTGCAGGAGCGTCCTGTAATAAAGGCCGCTTTCTGCTGCTCTCTCTCCTTGTGCAGGGCGACTGGTCTTGTCTCCGCCCCCCCTGAAGTGGGTGGGGCCTACTGGGTCCCTCCCACTCTTCTGCTTAGGTTATGTACAGCACCGTGATGACATTACTGCAACTTTTACTATGCGATAGCTGGTTTTGTAAAGACATTTGGCCGTTGGTCATTGTATCCTTTGTGGCTGTTGAGGTATAAGGTCACATGAAGGTTTTCATGCATGAAGTTCAGCTTTAAACTTACACTCTTGAAGCCTTGTGCCATCTCCTTCGCTGCTGCGGCGAGTGCAGCCTTAGTCTTGGCATTGATGCCTTCAGGTGCAATAACGACCATTTTGCGCTGTTTGGACGGCAGCTGGGACAGAACATCTGACTTCAGCCTTCTGACCATTAAGGACTCCTCCAGCAGAAGCTTTAATTCTCCCATATTGCAGGATCCGGAGTAATCCCATCCCCATGGCATCTGAAAAATAGAAGCATTTAAAGTGATTTTAGACCTGTATTTTTTTTTAAATAACAAACATGTTATTCTTACCTGTTCTGTGTGACGATTTTGAACAGAGCTTCCCAGATCCTCCTCTTCTTGGGTCCCCAGGGGGAGGTCCCTATTCCAATCCCTGAGTCCTAGCCTTGTTCTTCAAGGGGAAACATTAACCTTAACCCCAACCCCAACTCCAATTCCCAACCCCAACTCCAACACCAACCCCAACACCAACCTTTACCTTAAAGTGGTTCTAAAGCCTAAATATTTTTTTACCTTAACCACCTAAGGACCGAGGGCCATATTCTCAGATAATTTACGCCGGCGTATCAGCAGATACGCCGACGTAAGTCCGATCCTATGTTTAAGTGTATTCTCAAACTGAGATACACTTAAACATGCCTAAGATACGACGGCCTGCGCCGTTCTAACTTAGGCTGCAATATTTACGCTGACCGATAGGTGGCGGTCAGCATAGAATATGCAAATGACTAGTCACGCCGATTCTCTAACGTACGCTTGCCCGCCGTAGTGTTTTAACGTCGTTTCCGTAAGCGATACACGGCGTAAAGATAAACATGCCCCCTAGGTGGCGTACTCAATGTTAAGTATGGCCGTCGATCCCGCGTCGAAATCAGAAAATTTAACGTTGTTTGCGTAAGTCGTCCGTGAATGGCGCTGGACGCCATTTACGTTACAGTCAAAACAAATGACGTCTGTGAGACGTCATTTAGCGCAATGCACGTCGGGTAATTTACCCGACGGAGCATGCGTATTACGATCGGCGCGGGAGCGCGCCTAATTTAAATGATCCACGCCCCCCTACCAGGATCATTTGAATTAGGAGGGCTTGCGCGGGTGGACTTTACGCGACGCCGCCGCAAGTTTACAGGTAAGTGGTTTGGGAATCAGGCACTTGCCACTTAAACTTGCGGCGGCGTAACGTAAAGGACATACGTTCCGCCGCCTCAGATCTTTAAGAATATGCCCCCGAGTCTCAATTTTTTGCAAGACAACACTCACAAAACAAAAAAGGCTCGCATTGCGAAATGCTCGTTAACCGTGTTTCTAAATACATGCACTGCCAAAAAAAAAATTGAAAATTCGGAATATGAAAAAATTTGGATATTCGGAAATTCGAAATTTTCGGAAGTCCGAAAATTCGGAAATAAAAAATTTGTTAATACGAAAATTCGGAATTAACGAATTTCCGAATTTTCGTTAAAAAACAAATTAGAAACTAAACGAATTGCACATGTCTAATACATACATTTTCAAGAAATATTATTGAAAAATAAAAAACAATTGACTGTTAGAAATTTAAACATTCAAGAAAATGTTTCCATCCTGCTCTTTTGAATTTTCTCATCAATGCGGTCGAAAATGAACATTAATTTGACCCAATAATGATTAGAAAAAAGAAGAAACATTCTTACAGCAAATGTCAAACAAATTCTACTAATGTATATGATTTTTTTTTTAGAACCCCCAAGAACAAGTGCTGTCATTGATAATTATGTAGTATAATCGTTACTCACCTGCTTGGCTAAGCAATAGCGGAGACCAAAGTCATGGAAGCGCGAGAAGAAGTTGGGTCTGACAGCTGCGATCTGTGTGTAGAGTTCTGCAGGTCTGGACATGGCGGGGGTGCCGGACAGGAGGATCACTCTCTTTGCACTCTGCAGACAAAGCAAAATAATTCATAATACAACAACATCGGCCCAATACAGAGTTCCCAGTGTGATTCATATCTTATATATGGTCCCTTATTTATCCAATTGATGCCTATGGAGAGGCCATCCATCTTTGGGATGCCCTGTGGCATTTAACATAGGTCACCCCATAGGACGCTGATCACACTCACTGAGCCTGAGAAAGCAGAGCAGATCCTGTTCCTAAGTACCCAAAGGTAGTGCTGACAAGCAGGAGCTGCGCGTTCCAGCAACCTCCAACCCTATTCAGCTGACAGGGAAGCTGATAGCCTCTCAGGACGGGAGCTTTCCCTATCTATTTTCAGGCTCTGCCCCCGAAGTTCACTGCATGGACATGTGAGCTGTAACCTGGCAGACAGTTCACTTTCCATATGCAATAACATGCCCAGGACGACGTCAGATTAGTGACGAAACGCGCCAGGCTGACGTCACCGCATTTTACATCCCACTTGCATGAGCGTTTGTATTGCTGCCGGCCGCATTTTCATGATAACTTTTTACTGTTTATGTATACGCTTTGCACGGCTCAAAATTTCAAGTCCTGAGCCACTAGCCAGGCCTCAAGGGTTAGTCTCCACCAGTTGCCCCAGCCAACCCCTACCCTGCCCCACCCCTAAACACGCCCTCATAAATTATCTCATGAAATAACACGTAAATGTTTTATGCAGAATCAAGTTACAAAAGTAAATATTAACAACAACCATCAGTCCCCCTCAGCACAGCCTCACCAGTGCCCATCAATGCAGGCTCACCTGTGCCCATCATTGCAGCGTGACTTTCCCTGCCTCTTTTCTTTGAGCCATTATCGCCTCAAATACCCGTTGAACCGTGTATGGGTCTACAAGTTGCACCTGCAAGAGAAAAGCATAATGAGCTAGTATGCATAGCATACTAGCTCATTATGAATTACTTACCTGAGATCGAAGCCCCCGAAGCGACTCTCGTTCTTCACCTTCGCCATTGATACCCGAGTTACTTCCGGGTATCGCGGCTCCAGCACTGTGATTGGCCAGGAGCGATTGGCGCATGCGCGCAGGAGCCGTCAGTGACGGCACGATCGCCCTCACTAACGGCACGCTCAGTGCGCCTGCGTCTACGTTTTTTTTAAATTATGCATGTTATTATTTATTTTACAGAGTTTTAGTATAGAGAGGGGCCCTGAGGGAAATTGCCCCTTAAATCCAGCCCTGACCCCCCTATCATGACGACACATACTGTACAGTTCCTGTGTGCAGGGGATCTCGTACCTTGAGCAGAGGCATTGCAGACTTACACCGCGCTGTCTTCCCGTTCTTCAGGAAATGGGATTCATCCTTGTTAAAAAATACAAAAAGAAAACCCACTATTAGGGTGTTCACCCCACACACATCTCAGTATGTATTCATTAAAATATAAAAAATCTCCAGCTCCTGCTAGTCACAACTCTGGAGGCGCTATATCTGGGGTAGGCAACCTGGGGTCCTCCAGTTGTTGTGGAACTACATTTCCCATGAGGCATTGCAAGGCTGGCAGTTACAATTACTCCCAGGGGCATGATGGGTCTTGTAGTTCTGCAACAGCTGGAGGGCCCCAGGTTGCCTACCCCTTATTATTAAAGTGTATGATGAGCCCCAGTGTATGGAACAGTCATATAGAAAGCCATGGAATTCACTGAACACCCGTCTAAGTAGCAGAGACAGGTGTGCGGAGGTCGTGTTGCCCCAAAAAACATCTCGCCGCCACCGCCACCAGATCCCGCCAATCACACCGTGTCCCCCATCTCTCCGCTTTATACACTTACGATAATAATGACTTTGAAGTTGGCAGATTTGTCCATCTTCCCGAGAAGGTCATAGCTGACAATATTGATGAGGCTGACTGATTGGCTGTCCCGCCCGGTCACAATGACATTGATGCTATCTGGTGTGACACATGGAAGCCACCTGTGGAAAGCCTAAAACACACACATGGGACCGATCAGAACACAAAACGACAATGTAACACCAATGAATCCCAGTCTGCAGCGAGCAAGCGAATGCTGGAAAAGCGTTGGCTGAGGATAATGTCATCAATGGCAACAAGGGGAGGAGTCAGGCCTCGGTCACATGGGGCGATTACTTGCAAGTAGAGCTGCATGATTAATCGCGGAGAGATTCGTAACCAGCGTGGAACGCAAATGGTGCCGATATCGGAACCGACCTCAGCAGCCTGCGCCGCTGGATGGATGCCTGGGCTTCTCTTGCAGATCTGTACAACTGTATTGTGTATCCATGCGCCACCCAGTGGTTGCCGGCGGTACTGCTTCTGATGTATTAATCTTTCTCACAGTTTTGTACAACTGTGTGTATCCATGCGCCACCCAATGGTTGCTGGCGGTACGGCTTCTGATGTATAGAAAAAAAAGACCAGTGATATGTCTATAATGTTAAAGACCATATAACTCCTATGAAAAAAGCAGAATCAAAGTTTGATTCTGCTTTTTTTCATAGGAGTTATATGGTCTTTAACATTATAGACATATCACTGGTCTCTTTTTTACATATTCATATTTTCAGATAAATCACAGGTTTATTTATTTGGGGGGTTTCTGGCATTCAGTTTTTGAGAATCGTGATCTTTAGTCTAAGCAAAAGAATCGTGATTCTCATTTTGACCGGAATCGTGCAGCTCTACTTGCAAGTGTTTTGACGGCAGACAGGTGTTGCGTACATCCCTGTGCTGGCAGTCCCATAGATGTCTATGGAGACACGAGGCTGCACGGGCACAGCTGGCATCCGGGCGGGTGTGGGTGAATGCTACAGATAGTGTCAGATACTGATACTGGAGCTTCCATCCGACGCGGCGTTTCACCTGATAAGGTTTCTACAGGGAAAGGAAGCTTACTTTCCCTGTAGAAACCTTATCAGGTGAAACGCCGCGTCGGATGGAAGCTCCAGTATCAGACACAGCCACTACTTAGCATATCAGTATTTACCGAATACTGCAAAGAGATACGTCTCATATGGATATTGGATTCTCCTCTTTTTTATTGTTGAACTCATGAAAACGTGGTTGCCAAACTTTGATGTCCACTGCAACTTTTTTAAATAAATAGGTTCTTATGAACTTTTAAAAACTTGCTGCGCTATGAAGCCCTCTTTTTCCTCTAATTGCATTTGCTGACCATGTCACCCCCGGGAGAGCTGTATACGAGCGGAGCAGAGCAGAGTGTGAGTGTTCCTTGGAACCTGTGAAGATGGACCTTCTTCCCCTGCATCTCTCCGGTTCAAAGAATCCTTACCTTATGCCTTTATGATCCCTTGTTACAGGGATCCATCTTTTCTGGTAAGGGGCCACCTAGCCCGGATTTTACATTTCATATTGCCGCATATTGAAGCTTCATTACTGTGTGGAAGATTTAGCTACATTGGGCCAGATTCAAGAAGCAATTGCGCCCATGTAACCATAGGTTACAGGGCGCAATTGCTTACTTGCTCCGGTGTAACGAGTGCTCCTGATTCAGGAACCTTGTTACACCGACTGCAGCCTAAAATCTGCGCGGCATAAGGCTCTTATGCCCCGCAGATTTTAGGCTGCATTCTTGCGTGGCCCGCTAGGGGGCGCTCCCATTGTGATCAGCGTGTAGTATGCAAATTGCATACTACCACTGATTCACAAACTTGCGCGGGCCCTGCGCAAGCCAGGTACGGAGTTTCCATACGGCAACTTTAGCGCAAGGCTGCCCCTTCTAATAGTAGGGGCAGCCAATGTATAGCCGCCGTTCCCGCGCCGTGAAATTTGAATTTCACGGCGTTTGCGTAAGTGATTCGTGAATGGCGATTGACGCCATTCACGTTCACTTTGAAGCAAATGACGTCCTTGCGACGTCATTTGCCGCAATGCACGTCGGGAAAGTTTCCCGACGGAGCATGCGCTTTACGCTTGGCGCTGGAGCGCGCCTAATTTAAAATGATTCCCACCCCCGGCGGGATCATTTAAATCGTGCGCTTACGCCGGGCAATTTTGCCGGCGCGCCCTCGCAAGTTACGGAGCTGCTGCTCCGTGAATCGAGGGCAGCGCAAAATATTTGCGGGGGCGCAGGGCAAAATCGTTGCCCTGCGCCTCCGCAAATATTGCGCGGATCTCTTTGAATCTGGGCCATTGTGTGAACAACGATCCAGCGTTCTTTTTTCACAGCTAATGGACTCTATGTTTATTTAGATCTTGATAACTCTTTGCAGCAGATACATTGATTCACATAATATTTTTTTCACATTCATTTTTGAGTGTTGTTTTTTTCACCATTTATTTATTTTATTGGGGGTTGCGCTATTTATCTCCCTTTTATCAATTCTGATCATTGCTGCTTATTGCAGCAGTTTTACCAATTGCAGCACCTATTCAGATTTTTTTCTGTCCCAATATATTTTATGTTCACTTGTTTATTTAGCTTAACTGAGGTTAAATAGCAGGTGCTTTCCTGCTTAGTTTGCTATTAACCCTCTGTTTATCACTTCTAGTTTGTGTTTAGAATTTCACATTCTTCCAGGGAAGCGCGAATTTACCACTGCTTTGCTAATTATACTTGTCTGACACTCAGATGGCCACTAGAGGGAGATGCAACACAACATCCCGTATACAATATAGATTCAAAAAAAGCTGCAAAGCAAGGAAGCAAAAGAACATACGTCTAAACGTACAAAACTATAAACACAAAGGCCCGGATTCACGTAGCACTTACACCAACGTATCTCGAGATACGCCGCGTAAGTGCACATAAGCGCCGTCGTATCTATGCGCCTGACATCTGAAAGCAAGATACGCCTGAAAATAGGCTTCATCCAACCGACATAAGTTTCCTACGCCGTCATATCTTGGGCGCATATTTACGCTGGCCGCAAGGGGCGCTCCCATTGATTTACAATTCGAATATGCAAATGAGTGAGATACGCCGATTCACGAACGTAGTTGCGCCCGGCGCATAATCTACGCGGTTTGAGTAAGGCTTATGTCCGGCATATAGTTATTCCCCATCTATGAGGCGCAACTCAAGCAAAGGTATGGACCAGGAAACAGCCGTCGTATTTTACGTCGTTTACGTAGTAGTACGCGAATAGGGCTGGGCGTAGGTTACGTTCACGTCGTAGGCAGTGATCCGTCGTATCTTAGGGAGTAGTTTCGATGCGATTCTGTGCATGCGCACTGGGTTGCGTCCATGGGACGGCGCATGCGCCGTACGTTATTCGTATCTTTATGACGCTCGGCCCATCATTTGCATGGGGTCACGCCTCATTAGCATGGCTCACGCCCACTGCCACTTACGAGTTATGCCGAGTGAACCCAGCGTAGATTAGGGAGCAAGTGCTTTGTGAATACTGTGCTCGCCGCTCTGCGCTACGTCGGCGTAGCGTATATTCAAAACGCTACGCCGGCATACCTATGCGCCAAGGTATGTGAATCCGGGCCAAAATGTATTCTCACTTTAGGCCCTGGTGCACACTGTAACCCGCATGTGAATCGCATAGGAACCTCATAGTATTGCTGTGCAATTCACATGTGATTCAGTGCGGTGTGATTTGAGCCCATCGATTTTGAAGAGGCTCAAATGAAAGTTACATAGTAGGCGAGGCTGAAAAAAGACACAAGTCCATCAAGTCCAACCTATGTGTGTGATTATATGTCAGTATTACATTGTATATCCATGTATGTTGTGGTCGTTCAGGTGATTATTTAATAGATTTTTTTAACCACTTAAGCCCCGGACCTTTAGGCAGCTAAATGCCCAGGCCAGGTTTTGCGATTCGGCACTGCGTCGCTTTAACTGACAATTGCGCGGTCGTGCGACGTGGCTCCCGAACAAAATTGGCGTTCTTTTTTCCCCACAAATAGAGCTTTCTTTTGGTGGTATTTGATCACCTCTGTGGTTTTTTTTTTTTGCGCTATAAACAAAAATAGAGCGACAATTTTGAAAAAAATGCAATATTTTTTACTTTTTGCTATAATAAATATCCCCCAAAAACATATATACATTTTTTTTTCCTCAGTTTAGGCCGATATGTATTCTTCTACCTATTTTTGGTAAAAAAAAAAATCGCAATAAGCGTTTATCGATTGGTTTGCGCAAAATTTATAGCGTTTACAAAATAGGGGATAGTTTTATTGCATTTTTATTAATTATTTTTTTTTACTACTATTGGCGGCGATCAGCGATTTTTTTCGTGACTGCGACATTATGGCGGACACTTCGGACAATTTTGACACATTTTTGGGACAATTGTCATTTTCGCAGCAAAAAATGCATTTAAATTGCATTGTTTATTGTGAAAATGACAGTTGCAGTTTGGGAGTTAACCACAGGGGGCGCTGTAGGAGTTAGGGTTCACCTAGTGTGTGTTTACAACTGTAGGGGGGTGTGGCTGTAGGACTGACATCATCGATCGAGTCTCCCTTATAAAAAGGATCACTCGATCGATACGCCGCCACAGTGAAGCACGGGGAAGCCGTTTTTACATACGGCTCTCCCCGTTCTTCAGCTCCGGGGAGCGATCGCGACGGAGCGGCTATAAACGAATAGCCGCGCCGTCGTCCCGGATCGCTCCCCAAGGGAATCCGCCCGCCGCACGCAGCGGAGGGGGTCCCGATCGGACCCCCCACCCGCTAGAAGGCAAACAAAATTGGCGTCCTATTTTCCCCTACAAATAGAGCTTTCTTTTGGTGGTATTTGATCACCTCTGCGGTTTTTATTTTTTGCGCTATAAACAAAAATAGAGCGACAATTTTGAAAACAATTCAGAATTTTTAACTTTTTGCTATAATAAATATCCCCAAAAAAGATATACATTTTTTTTGTTCCCTTAATTTAGGCTGATATGTATTATTCTACATATGTTTGGTAAAAAAAAAATCGCAATAAGCGTTTAACGATTGGTTTGCACAAAATTTATAGCGTTTACAAAATAGCGGATAATTTTATGGCATTTTTATTAATAATTTTTTTTTACTACTAATGACGGCGATCAGCGGTTTTTTTGTGACTGCGACATTATGGCGGACACATCGGACAATTTTGACACATTTTTGGGACCATTGTCATTTTCACAGCAAAAAGTGCTATAAAAATGCACTGATTACTGTGAAAATGACAATTGCAGTTTAGAAGTTAACCACTAGGGGGCGCTGTAGGGGTTAAGTGTGACCTCATGCGTGTTTCTAACTGTAGGGGAGCGGGGCTGGACGTGTGACGTCATTGATCGTGACCACGGCTGGGCTCTCAAAGGCGACGTACATGTACGTGCCTGTGCCCAGCCGTGCCATTCTGCCGACGTAGATCGGCGTTAGGCGGTCCTTAAAGCGGGGGGTTCACCCTAAAAAAAAAATTCTAACATTACATTGAGCTCACTTCCGACATTGACAGTATGCTGATCTTTTTTTTGCCATACATACCGTTGTATCGTTATTTTCCCCCCGGCTTCCGGGTAGTGAATCCCGCGGGAGTGGGCGTTCCTATGCACAGGCTAAGTGATTGACGTATGACAAAAGCTTCCCCCCCCGACGCATTCGGCCGCGTCACGAGTTGCCGAAAGAAGCCGAACTGCGAGTCGGCACTATACGGCGCCTGCGCACCGACTTTCGGCTTCTTTCGGCACTGGGCACTGATTGGTATCGATTGTGTTAAAAAAATATATATATATTGTTTTTTTTGTGGCTATTTTTGCTCTATTGAGCACCGGGGGGCACTCCCTGGTGGTCCAGTGGTTCAGCGCGAACCGCCCCTGTCAGGAGAGCCGCCGATCGTCTCTCCTCTACTCGCGTGTGAGGAAGACGCGATCAACGCTTCTTCATGTTTACATCGTGATGGACACGGCTGATCACATGGTAAAGAGCCTCCGGCGTGTTAGAATATTATTCCAAATTCATAATTCGGCAATTCATGGCAAGCTTGCAAAACATATTTTGATTTATGATTAATCATAATAATTAGGTATGAATGAATGACCTTGATCAATTGATATGACATAATTCTTCTATCCAAAACTGAGCATTACGGATAGCCAATTTGAGAATGACATATAAGGAATCCTGGTGTAGGTTGACAAAAATAGATTCAGAATAGATCTGTATTTACGTAGTGATATCAATAATATACTAGTTCATATCTATTGTTAAGCTAGTTTAGTAAAATCGTATTTATACTAGTATGTATTGGTATATAGTTACTTAATGAAGTTATAGCTTTATAGCTGATAATATATGTTCTATGACATTGCATCATCAAGCACACTACTCTAAGTATAGAGTGTCACATGTGTGCCTGTCAATCAAACTCCATACGACTCTGTGCTAAGATCTTCATATTGCTGAACCTAGCAGATATTAATATTTGCCATACAAGGGTCTAAGCCTGGGCCGTATGAGGTCATGACGTTCACTTGTAACATATATTTAAGCTTTGCTTTAAAGAAGGCTGAACACATTTGCACCACACACTGACATTCACTCTCATGACATTCACACTCAGATTCTCTCTCACACCCACTTCGAAAGACAACACTGACTTATTTACTCAGATGGACGAGGAGAACAGATGAACAGAAGAACGTCATTTCCTGCTTCTTCCTGCTTCACTATGGAAAATCTCTGAGACAAGATGGCTTGAAGGCAGCACATATGCTTTCTTAAGATTGCTACAATACTATCGATCCAATTCCAGATATTTTCATCTACGCTAAACTGAACTTTATACTATTTTTCATTGTGTTTGTGATGCCACCTGTGTGACAATAAACTCACACATTATTTTCAAATCAACCTGACTATGAATGATCTTCATTCAGATACGCCCTTGAAGCTATAAGAATATTAGTTATTAATTTTACATTCTTACAGTGGCGAGCCAAAGAAAGTACTGTCTTATCTCTATTTTTACGGAAATCTCGACCCTTGATGAGGGGGGGAGAGATTGGCGCAGTCTTTGCGAATATTCAAGTCTCGAGAAAAAAGACAGTTCAGAACCTATCAAGCAAGAGGCGTTTGTGTCGCGTCAGATGTGGACAACAGTCCAGTAACAGACGGTTGATGACGAGAAATCCTTCTAATAACGGTGAGTAAAAAAAATTATGAATTTTATAGATGAAATAGCTAGAGATAGTAAGCTAGAATTTAAAGATGTGTGTTTTTATCCAAATGACAGTCACTTGTGGTTGTATATGTACCAAGAATGCTTAAATTCCAATGTCCAGATAGACAAATCCAGGTTTACTGTGAATAAATTACGTAAGAAAATAAGTAATGTATTGAAATTGGTAAGAATATTTAATAAGATGATTATTGATATTTTACCTGCCAAAAATGTGTGTACACTAAACCAGACAGAGACAAATAATGTACAGAACACAGGAATACATGAAAATGTGTCCCAGGATGCTCTCAGTTGTTCTAACTGTGAGATTTTGTGTAATTACATAGATAATCTTGAGGAACAAATAGAGAAATCTAAAAAAAAATATTTTGCCAGAGTTGCAAAATGACAGTAGACAGATTGCTGTAATAAATACAGATGACAAAAAGGTTGAAACCAAGTCAAAGCTACAATCTTATTTTCCGGAAAGTTCGGAAATAGAGAATGTTGATGCTACTGATGAAATGGAAATGAAGCATAAAAACTTATTATGTAGGACTGCAAAACTTAAATTGCAAATTCATGATCAGCTGATGAAGGTTCTAAAAGACTTTCCTATTTATGACGTTGAGGCTACTGTATTTTCTAATTGGGATTTATTTGAAATGTTTGCAGATCGTTTTAATCTTTCAAACGATCAACGCAATTACATTTTTCAGTTGTGGATTCCTGTTAATTTTGCTAAACGAATCCATTCACTTGTTAGTGATGATGAAGGTCAAAATGACGCCACAGATAGATTGCGACTATTATTGCTATGTATGACCGGTGAACAAAAACCGACCATAGAAATGCTAGACCTATTACAGACTACTGCAGAAGAAGATCCATTTTGGTTTAAAACAAGATTTTGCAAGGTTTATGAAATGATATTTGGAGTAGATGATGAAACTGACCCAGGTTTAAAAATGGCTTTCATAAAAAAATTTAAATACCTTGACCCAACTTCAATGGCTATAGCACAGGAACGTCAAAATTTAAATGCTATAGTAAGTTTCATTGACAAAATTAGGAGACAATTGAATCAAAGCAGTCTCGCACACGAGGTTTCTATTATTCAATGTGACAAAAATAGTCAGGCTACAGACGTGTCAGAAACGACAGGTCTTAGCAGGAATGACAAGGACAGGTGCAGTCAAGTGAGTCAAGGAGACGACCCCATGATGTGTTTTTACTGTCATGGATTTGGCCATATGAAAAAACATTGCTTTAAGTTTAAGAGTGACTTACAAATAAGAACTAAAGATATGGAGTATGAAAAATCAGCTTTTGTGCAACCTGATTTTTCATGTCAAGATAACATTTTGACTGAATTGCCTTATGACACTGAAGTCAAACAGATCAGTAATTTGATTGTTCACAGTAGTTCAGACAATATGGCAAAAGGAGCTGTCACTGAAAAAGAAGGTTTATTGCCATTGCCAAAAATAGAATCACACCTGGATTCAATTTCTCTGCCATTACAATATGTAGCACCAATTATTTTGGACGAGAATGGGAGACCATATTTACAATGTTTGATAAATGGTAAACATATTAATTGTCTCTTAGACAGTGGATCTGAGATTACCCTTATCAAAGAAAACATACCTGTGAAACCAAATTCTCCTATGTGTAATATAGTGGGTTTTAATAATACAGGTAATTCCACTGCTAGACAGGTATCCAATGTAACATTTGAAGTACCTGGATTAGTGAAAACTAATATTAACATTTGGGTCTGTCACGAAGCAGAGAATATACTTGGCATTGATGTTATCAATAAACAAAAGTGGGTGATTGATTTGGCTAATAAAAGTATTTGGAAAGATCCATCTAGGCCCAAATCAGTGCTGATTGATCCCTCTGTATACCGTAATGTTGGTTCCGTTACCAATATGTCTACAGAACAAAAGTGGCCTGATATTGATGAAAATTGTGCTTTAAAGGAAGTGGTACAATCTTTTCCAAGTTTGTGGTCAAAGTTCAAAAATGACTTTGGAACTTTGAAAAGTGCCGAATTAAATATTGAAGGAAAGGATCCAGAACCTCTTGATCAGAGTGAGTTACCACCAGAATCAATTGGTCCACTTTCTGACATTATTCAAGAATTTGTACAACTAGGAATTGTAAAAAAAGCTAAATCAGTGGTAAATAACTGTATTTGGCCTATCAAAAATATTGATAATTCATATTCTTTATCAGTTGACGTAAGAACATTGGATAAACAAATCACAAATAGCCCAGTTCTTCCTGATAAATCTAACATAAAATTACATTTGAATGTTGAGAACAAAGTGTTTTCTGTACTAGAAATCGCTGGTAGCCATTTTTCCATTCCTTTAACTAAAAGTTGTCAATACAAACTTGCGTTCACATTCAGAAAAGAGACTTATACGTTCACTCGATTAATACCTGATCTAGGTATTGGTGATGGTATAGTTCATGAAACTATAGCAACAATACTTTCTAAATTTTCTAGGCCAGATTGCATTTGTCAGCACGTGGATACGATTTTGCTGAGTACTCAGAATATCGATGAACATATGGCTCTTTTGTCTGAATTGTTTATGATGTTACAAGCTGAAGGTTTAAAATTAAACACAACAAAAGTTCAGCTGATGAAAAGTCAAGTGAAATTCCTTCACATGCAAATTAGTCAAGGAAAGAGACAATTGTTGCAAGAAACAGTTAGGGATATTACTGTTATTCCAACTCCAACAACTTACAAGGCATTGCATAAATTTTTGCATAAAATAAATTATTGCAAAGAGTTTGTACATTGTTTCGCAGAAAAAGTTAATCCACTATATAATCTTTTAAGGAATAAAGGTAATATAGTTGACCAGTGGGGTCCAAATGAGAAAAATGCTTTTGAAGTGTTGAAAAAAGATTTGCAGAATGCTCCAGCATTAAGTACAATAGAGGTTTGTCCTGAAACATCGTTTGTTTTGAAAACTCATGTATCTGAGAATGCCATCTCAGTAACATTGTTTCAGTTACAGGAAGGTAAGGAGAAAATAATTGCCTATTTCTCCAGAGTTTTATCATTTTTGGAAAAAACTTTTGAGCCAGGTGTGAAGCAACTTCTAAGTGTTTACTATGCAATTAAAGTTACAGAGAGCATAGTAAAATCAAACAAAACCATTGTACGGACACCTGACTGTTCATTAAAAGGTATTTTTGAGGAAGGTAATTTTAGTGAAATTAAGAAAATATATCCTTTATGGTTCAGAGCTTTATTACAAATACACATTCAGATAGATGGGAACGAAAGACATCTACAGAAATTTACACCAGCACATGTTTATACAGCTGTAGCTGAGAAGTCTTTATCTCAGATTTCCAGCGTAAGAGCTGAGAAATGCATTGAAGTACTTGCAGAACACTCTGACACTAAAGTAAGAACTCCAACACAGAATACAGTTACGCATATTTCTAATCGTTTAGAGGTGAGAACAAAGGCATAGTCCATTGTCATCTCTGGGGTGATATGAAATCTAACTTTGTTCGTTAGAAATAGAATTTGTATCATGACCGAAAAATGAAATATTGCGTCCTGACATATCTAAACTTCACAGTACATATATGTTATAATTTAGGTAATTTTTAGACAGGATAAGGAAGTACATAGAAGTACATAGAAGTACATAGAAGTACATAGTCACACAGAAAATCTCTTTGAAGGAAAATATGAGATAGTATTTCACATATAGTTTTAACAAATTCACAAAGTTATTGTCTCATAATGTTTTAATATTTGTTGAAAAAAAAGGAAAATGTATAAGAATTAATATAAATATTTTATTCCTGAGTAATGATACTGCCTCTCTTTTACAGATATGGCATCTAAAATCAAACAAATATGGAGGATAACAAGCTTCTATAAAGAGCAAAGAGAAATTCAAAGTTAAAGAAGAGATCCTTTTTGGAAGAATATTTGACAAAAGATTTATATTTCATATTTATGAACTATTTTATCTTATTCATCAAGGTTTTTCTAACCTAATGGAACTTGAAGAAATTTTAAAGACATTTCATGAAGAAACATTAATCGGAAGGAACTTTATCTATCTACTATAGATAAACAATTTAGGACTGAAACATTTGTTCACATATACATATCCATTTTTTGATTATCCAATTATTATGATATTAATGTTCACATGAAGTTAGGATTATTATTTTTATTTATTTTTATTTATTCACATATTGAATGTTAGCACACTCATTCTAGTTAATAGAACATTTTTTGTTCATAACTTAAGAAAGATATCATTAATAGAACTATGGAAAGTTATGAAAGTTTTAGAGTATAAAGTATATTTCCAAAGAGCTAAAATATTATTTGAGCACATATATGGAAATATATTATTGCATTATTTACTTATTTTAATAATAATAATTTTCATTATTATTATTATTATTAATATTTATTGATATTAGTCATCATTATGTTATACATTTTTAAAATCTATACCATTATTTCTGGTAAGATTTTGATTAGATAGATCTAAGAAGAGTTAAAAGTAAAGAGTAAAGCATTTAGGAAAAGGAAAATTTCTAGTTGCTTCAGTTCTGAGGAATATCGTGTCCAATCGTTTGATACAAGGTGGAGAAAATGAGATATGAATGTATGTATGTGTGTATTAAATGATTTAGTATGATTAATCATAATTCAGGGGGGATTGTTAGAATATTATTCCAAATTCATAATTCGGCAATTCATGGCAAGCTTGCAAAACATATTTTGATTTATGATTAATCATAATAATTAGGTATGAATGAATGACCTTGATCAATTGATATGACATAATTCTTCTATCCAAAACTGAGCATTACGGATAGCCAATTTGAGAATGACATATAAGGAATCCTGGTGTAGGTTGACAAAAATAGATTCAGAATAGATCTGTATTTACGTAGTGATATCAATAATATACTAGTTCATATCTATTGTTAAGCTAGTTTAGTAAAATCGTATTTATACTAGTATGTATTGGTATATAGTTACTTAATGAAGTTATAGCTTTATAGCTGATAATATATGTTCTATGACATTGCATCATCAAGCACACTACTCTAAGTATAGAGTGTCACATGTGTGCCTGTCAATCAAACTCCATACGACTCTGTGCTAAGATCTTCATATTGCTGAACCTAGCAGATATTAATATTTGCCATACAAGGGTCTAAGCCTGGGCCGTATGAGGTCATGACGTTCACTTGTAACATATATTTAAGCTTTGCTTTAAAGAAGGCTGAACACATTTGCACCACACACTGACATTCACTCTCATGACATTCACACTCAGATTCTCTCTCACACCCACTTCGAAAGACAACACTGACTTATTTACTCAGATGGACGAGGAGAACAGATGAACAGAAGAACGTCATTTCCTGCTTCTTCCTGCTTCACTATGGAAAATCTCTGAGACAAGATGGCTTGAAGGCAGCACATATGCTTTCTTAAGATTGCTACAATACTATCGATCCAATTCCAGATATTTTCATCTACGCTAAACTGAACTTTATACTATTTTTCATTGTGTTTGTGATGCCACCTGTGTGACAATAAACTCACACGTTATTTTCAAATCAACCTGACTATGAATGATCTTCATTCAGATACGCCCTTGAAGCTATAAGAATATTAGTTATTAATTTTACATTCTTACACGGCGGAGGCTCTTTACCGAGATCGGAGATGCAGGGTGTCAAACTGACACCCTGCATCACCGATCCTCGCGCTGCGCGCCCGCCGACATGTAATCCTGCAGGACGTCAATAGACGTCCAGTCAGGATTTCACAACCACTTCCCGGACGTCAATTGACTATTGACTGGTCGGGAAGTGGTTAAAGGGGTTGTAAAGGTAAATAAAAAATCCCTAAATAGCTTCCTTTACCTCATCCTTCCATTTTGCTTTTAAATGTCCTTATTTCTTCTGAGAAATCCTCACTTCCTGTTCTGTCTGTAACTCACCACAGTAATGCAAGGCTTTCTCCCTGGTGTGGGGAAAGACTCTTGAGGGGGCGAGCAGGAGGGTCAGGACACCCACTAACACACAGCTCCTTTCTCTATCTGCAAATTAGAGAGCGTCTTGACTCTCCTGCTCACCCCCTCCCCCCTCAAGAGGCTTTCTCTACACCAGGGAGAAAGCCTTGCATTACTGTGTGGAGTTACAGACAGAAGAACAGGAAGTGAGGATTTCTCAGAAGAAATAAGGACATTTAAAAGCAAATGGAAGGAGGACTGCACTAAGGTAAAGGAAGCCATTTAGGGATTTCTTTTTTTACCTTTACAACCCCTTTAATATTAGGACACTTACCTGTCCAGGGCGCCCGCAATGTCGGCACCCGAAGCCGATCTGTCCCTTGGCTCTCGGGTGGAGGTGCCGCCATCTTCAGTAAGGGAATCAGGGAGTGAAGCCTTGCGGCTTCACTTCCTGGTTCCCTACTGCGCATGCGTGAGTCGCGCTGCACGATCCCACTGGTCCCTGCTGAATTTTGGGACCTGTGTGTCTCTAAGAAGACAGCGGGGGTACAGAGTATGCGCCGGACGTGGTGTAGGTCACCGCGGCGACCTATGCCCGGAAGTGGGAGCAAATACTTGGATTACACAGATATCTGCTCCCCCCTCCCCCTGAAAGGTGCCAAATGTGAAACTGGAGGGGGGATTGCAAAAAGTGGAAGTTTTACTTTTAGGTGGAACTCCGCTTTAAATGTTGGTACTCTCCGCTTTCTATCTTCTACCTGCAGGCAAGCCTAAAAGACTTTCCTGTATGTACAGTAAATATCATCTAAATGTGCACCATTTAGGAGATATTCCAATGTGTAGCAGCCGGGGAAGTCACTGCGGTGTCAATGGACAGCACACTCGTGCATGCCTAGGTGATTCTGTCATAATCGGATATCAACCCCCCCCCCCTCACAAATGGCATTACTGAAGGAGGAGGCCTTAAAACAGAACTTCCCTTTTTGGGAGGAGCTGCGCTTTACATCCTGGTTCACACCGATTGGGTGCGGGATTCACAGCGATTCCTGTGCATTTCACACACCTCATCACAATTGCACTCCATTTATACAAACAGCTGTGGGTGTCAATGTTAACACTGCAAAACCATTCACAAAACGCAACGCGATTGGCTGAATCAGATCGCAGGGGTGTGAAAACCCATGCGATTCCAAAAAAAAAAATGGCGCATGTACTTTTTTCGCGTGGACGCGGTGTGATTTGAGCCATACCAAATGAATGGGCTTACATCGCATGTCCGAATCACACGTGGTTCCCCCGCTCTGCATCAGTGTGACACGGGACGTAACCTGCACAAGGGGGAAATGCGTCAGCGTGGGCGGTCCTAGGCGAGGCAGCAGTGTGCTTTGCCCAGAATAATAAAATTTTGATTCTAGAACAGGGGTCTCCAAACTTTCTAAACAAAGGGCCAGTTTATGGTCCTTCAGACTTTAGGAGGGCCGGACTAGGGCCATTGGGAGTAGAAAATGTCCAGTGGGAGTAAACAATACCATATCTTTGGTGTCAGTGGGAGGACTAGTGCCCCATTGTTGGTGTCAGTAGAAGGAATGGTACCCTTTGGATAGTGTCAGTTGGATGAATAGTGCCCTATTGGTGGCTTCAGCAACAAGAATGATTCCCCCTTGTTGGTGTCAGTGGCTGGAATAGTGCCCCAAGGGCCGGACGAAGGCAAGCAAAGGGCCGCATCCGGCCCCAGGGCCGCAGTTTGGAGACCCCTGTTCTAGAATAATAATGTTAGCATTCTAACGTCATCTGTTTTTTGCTCAGCAATAAAAACCTAGAAAGAGGTTGTAACAAGGGTTGTCCCGATACCACTTTTTTAGGACCGAGTACAAGTACCGATACTTTTTTTCAAGTACTCGCCGATACCGAATACCGATACTTTTTTTTAAATGTGTCCCCAAATGCAGCCATGTTCCCCCACAAATGCAGCCATGTCCCCCCACATATGCAGCCATGTCCCCCCACATAGGCAGCCATGTCCCCCCACATAGGCAGCAATGTCCCCCCACATAGGCAGCAATGTCCCCCCACATAGGCAGCCATGTCCCCCCACATAGGCAGCCATGTCCCCCCACATATGCAGCCATGTGCCCCCACATATGCAGCCATGTCCCCCCACATATGCAGCCATGTCCCCCCACATATGCAGCAATGTCCCCCCACATATGCAGCAATGTCCCCCCCTATATGCAGCCATGTCCCCCCTATATGCAGCCATGTCCCCCCTATATGCAGCCATGTCCCCCCTATATCCAGCCATGTCCCCCCTATATCCAGCCATGTCCCCCCTATATGCAGCCATGTCCCCCCTATATGCAGCCATGTCCCCCCTATATGCAGCCATGTCCCCCCTATATGTAGCCATGTCCCCCCTATATCCAGCCATGTCCCCCCTATATCCAGCCATGTCCCCCCTATATCCAGCCATGTCCCCCCTATATCCAGCCATGTCCCCCCTATATCTAGCCATGTCCCCCCTATATCCAGCCATGTCCCCCCTATATCCAGCCATGTCCCCCCATACCTAGATGCCGCCGCCGCATGGTTAAACAGCGTGCGGGGAACATCACAGCTTTCATTTGAATAGCTGTAGTGTTCCCCGCTGCGCCGCGTATAGACACTCCCCCTTGCTCGGGATTGGACAGATCCGTCCAATCCCGAGCAAGGGGGAGTGTCTATACGCGGCGCGGCGGGAAACACTACAGCTATTCAAATGAAAGCTGTGATATTCCCCGCACGCTGTTTAACCATGCGGCGGCGGCGTTGTTGCGGTATGCGACGGGGCGGGGGGGTGGGTGTTTGGTGGCAAGTATTCCATTTAGGCATCGGGGGTATTTGCGGGAGTACAAGTACTCCCGCAAATACTCGGTATCGGTCCCAATACCGATACTGGTATCGGGACAACCCTAGTTGTAACCCTTCCACACGTTATCCATACTAAAAGGAAAGGTTTGAAAATGTAGATACATTTTAAAGCACATTGCAATAATAAGCCTGTGGGGTGATGGAGAACTTGCCTCGGCCCAGGTGAATCTGACGGACGATGGCGCCACCACCAGTAGCGGCCACTCATTCCTGTAATAAGCCGCGATGCAAATGGCTTGTATCGTCTTCCCCAAGCCCATGTCATCGGCCAGCAGCAGGCGGCCTTCCCGGGAAATGGCAAAGCTGCAAGAGGAGAGGAAAAAGGCTTAACCATATTACAGCAGACAGGGCACAGTGACAGAGATTAAAACTTCAAGGATTAGTTTACCTTTTTCAGAGAAAATTAAAACCCATAAACTAACATTGTACACTCTTTCAAACCCCCTTCTCTGTTCTGTGCCGACACTGACTAATCAAAAGCACTGAAAAGAAGAAGAGAAGGGATTACAAATCCCCAAAACGTTGCACCGGCTGCTCACCACCCATGGAGGTGCATACAGGGCTGCTGATAGGGGGGTACCACTGGGTGTCCCTGTGCGTGACCTGCTGAATTGATGGGGCCCAGGCCCAGTACAAGTGGCCCAGTGGTACTCCTCTACTTTACTATGCTTCAGTCTGTAGATGAACAGGAGCCTCTGTATAGAGCGCTTCCTGTTCATTCATCTGCAGTGCAGCCGAGGCTGCAGAGAAAAGGATTAGGACCGGGTTCACATACAGTGGTTATAAAAAGTCTACACACCCCTGTTAACCACTTAATAGCAAAATGGAAAGACGAAAACTGGACAGCCGCACTCCAAAATCACTTAAAAAGAGATGTCTTTTATTTTTCAACTGTACATACAGTCACTGCAAACCAACAAAATACAGTATGGCCGACGCGTTTCGCACTGGCAGTCAGTGCTTAGCCATGACTAAGCACTGACTGCCAGTGCGAAACGCGTCGGCCATACGGTATTTTGTTGGTTTGCAGTGACTATGTACAGTTGAAAAATAAAAGACATCTCTTTTTAAGTGATTTTGGAGTGCGGCTGTCCAGTTTTCGTCTTTCCATTTTGCTATCATCAGCATTGCCAGCACCTTGGTGGTTCAACAGCCCTTGATTGCTTACGGGGCTCACCTGGAGCGGTGAGAATTGTCTGGTTAACCACTTAATACCCGGAGCATATTGCTGGTCAAAGACCAGAGCACTTTTTGCGATTCGGCACTGCGTCGCTTTAACTGACAACTGCGCGGTCGTGCGACGTGGCTCCCAAACAAAATTGATGTCCTTCCCCCTCCCCCACAAATAGAGCTTTCTTTTGGTGGTATTTGATCACCTCTGCGGTTTTTAATTTTTGCGCTATAAACAAAAATAGAGCGACAATTTTGAAAAAAATGAATATTTTTTACTTTTTGCTATAATAAATATTCCCCAAAAATATATAAAAAATAATTATTTTCCTCAGTTTAGGCCGATACGTATTCCTCTACATATTTTTCGTAAAAAAGAAAAAAAAAATCGCAATAAGCGTTTATTGATTGGTTTGCACAAAAGTTATAGCGTTTACAAAATAGGGGGTATTTTTATGGCATTTTTATTAATATTTTTTTTACTAGTAATGGCGGCTATCAGCGATTTTTTTTCGGTACTGCGACATTATGGCGGACACATCGGACACTTCTGACACATTTTTGGGACCATTGGCATTTTTATAGGGATCAGTGCTATAAAAATGCATTGATTACTATAAAAATGCCACTGCCAGAAAAGGGGTTAACACTAGGGGGCGGAGAAGGGGTTAAGTATGTTCCCTGGGTGTGTTCCAACTGTAGGGGGGGGGGGGTGGCCTCACTAGGGGAAATGACTGATCTTCTGTTCATACATTGTATGAACAGAAGATCAGCATTTCTCTCTCTGACAGGACTGGGAGCTGTGTGTTTACACACACAGCTCCCGGTCCTCGCTCTGTAACGAGTGATCGCGTGTGCCCGGCGGCAATCGCGCCCGCTGGGCACGCGCACGGGAGTCGGGGGCGAGCGGGGGGCACCTCTAGTGGCCTGAGCGAGAGTCGGCGTATAGCTACGGGCTCTCGCACAGGGGAGCCGACCTGCCGCCGTATAACTGCGGCGGCTGGTCAGCAAGCAGTTAAAGTTACACCTAAAGGTAAGCCTAGATTAAGGCTTACCTGTAGGTGCTTGCAATATCTCCCAGACCTACACAGTCTCTGAGATATTTGCAATTTCCCCGAGCGACGCCTTCAACGGCGCATGCACCTTCTTGAAAGGGCACGCTGTGCAGTTTCAAGCTGTTAAAGGCGGCTCCCGCACGCATGCGTGGGAGTGACGTCATGCGACTCCGGACAGTCACAGAGCCGGAGTTCGCGGCCCCCAGAAGATAAGAGGTGAAGAATGGATGCTCACTCCATGGGAGGAAGACGGCGACATCGCGGGCTTCTCCTGCAGGTAAATGTCACATAATGGGCTACTATGCGATGCATTACGTAGCCCATTATGCTTTACCTTTGCATGGAGACATAGAGGAAGTAACACCCCATCAGGGTTTACTTCCTCTTTAAAATGTCAGGTTTCTGTGATGTAAAAAAAAATGAGACAAAGGGTAAATCATTTCAGAACTTTTTCCACCTTTAATGTGACCTATAAACTGTAGAACTATAATGCCGCGTACACACAATCATTTTTCGGCATGAAAAAAAATGACGTTTTTAAAAACGTCATTTAAAATGATCGTGTGTGGGCTACACATCATTTTGTGGGCTACACATCAATGATCGTGTGTGGGCTAAAACGGCGTTTTTAACCCGCGCATGCTCAGAAGCAAGTTATGAGACGGGAGCGCTCGTTCTGGTAAAACCAGGGCTGTGGAGTCGGTAGATAAATGTTCCGACTCCGACTCCTCAGTTTTATGTACTTCCGACTCCGACTCCTCTGTATTTATATGCGAATGTATTTTATACATTCCTTGAGGGAAAGAAACGCAACCTACCACAGGACTACTGGCTGGGAAGCCAACAGTCTACTGTATTGCACAGTTTAAGCAAAAGACAAACACAATGAAAACAATCAAGTGGCTGGATAGTAGCAGCAGGCATAAACATCAGGAACAGGATTTTTACCAGTTCAAAAATACAAACCACATTATTTGGTTGTTTTAGAACAAAAACAAAGCTTATCTATAATGAACCAAAAACAAAATCTGTAAAACCTAGAAATGGTTTATATTAATCTTGAAATGTAGTTCTAGGCTTAGCAAATGCAAATCAATTCAATGTAGAGTTCTAAGGAAGAGAATTGCCTCCGCCAGATCCTCTTTCATAGAGGCTCTTAAGTCCGACTTTATTATTTTTAGGGCTGAAAATAATCTTTCGACACTGACTTGGGTGGGTGGCATTGCAGTAACTATTCTGGCCACATCACTAACGATCTCTGGATAAACAAGGATGGCTTCTTCAACAGTAAGTTTTGATGAGCGATCATACTTTTCAACTTCTTTTAGTGCTTTATAAAACTCCTGCTGGAATTTTTTTATTTGGACACTTACTGGTTCTCTAACATGCGTTCCCTGTAAAGGCAGAACACAACACTATGGAAAGTATAAGTATTGCCGCTCCTAATTGTGCGTTGCGTGCCATATAGTGAAGCACATGAAAAGCATGCTTCTTCACGGTCACTTAACGTGTTCGTTTTGCAGTTACGTGAGGCACTGCATGCATTGGTCTTTATTCTTACAGTAGAGAAGTCATTAATTATAACTTTTTGTGAATTGGGACATTTAAACTTGCTTTTTTTTTTTTTTATTCCAATCTAAATTTAGTAGTAGGAGTCGGAGTCGGAGTCGGTGCATTGTTTGCCGACTCCGACTCCAGGTACCCAAAATTTCCCCCAACTCCGACTCCTCGACTCCGACTCCACAGCCCTGGGTAAAACTACCCTTCATAATGGAGTAAGCACATTCATTAAGCTGTAACAGACAAAAAAGCGCACATCGTCTTTTACTAACACGAAATCAGCTAAAGCAGCCAAAAGGCAAATAGAACTTCCCCTTTAGAGTGCCGTCGTACGTGTTGTACGTCACTGCGCTTTGTTCAACATTTTTTAAAAACGATGGTGTGTAGGCAACGTCGTTTTTAATGATGAAGTTTTGGACATGCTGAAAAACAACGTTTTTTTTCATGCCGAAAAATGATCGTGTACGCGGCATAAGAAGAAAGGAAATGGATAGCCGCACTCCAATGACCAAAAAGGTTGTCTTTTATTCAAACGAACAGCAAGTACATCACTTCACAGGGTCACAGCAAAGGAACAGGGGAACAGCCGACGCGTTTCGCAATGGACTAGTGCTTAATCATCAATCAAGCCACGATTAAGCACTAGTCCAGTGCGAAACGCGTCGGCTGTTCCCCTGTTCCTTTGCTGTGACCCTGTGAAGTGATGTACTTGCTGTTCGTTTGAATAAAAGACAACCTTTTTGGTCATTGGAGTGCGGCTATCCATTTCCTTTCTTCGTATCCTATGCATGGCCAGTGCATTGCCAGCACCCACGGTATCCTGAGTCAGTCTAATTCTATATAGTGACCCACCTGGAGCGGTGATCCTCTTTCTTCTCTACGCGGCATAAGACCCCACATCTCTCCTTTAAACTGGAAAGACTGATATAAAAAAAGAAACGATCTCGACCTTTCCAGCCGCTTACACGGCAGTGTTTATATCTGTCAGGCTGGATGTGACATGACATCACGCCATAGAGACTGCTGGGGAACATCTAATCCGCAATATTCTCTATGGTAAAACTGCCGCCGCCGGCGGATTTCTTCCTTACAATGTATCTTTAATTTTTATTTTCAACATTTTTTGCTATCAGAAGAGATGAACATCTTATGTAGAGATCTGGAGTCTATTAGACCCCAGATCTCTCCTCTGGCCTGCAAAGCATCCGATTCTTGTTCAAGCCAGAGACCGCTTGTTTACATGAGACCGAAAACGGTAGCGATGAATTCCTCATCGCTCATGGTTTCTGACATCACACAGGAGGAACAACATCCGGTCATATCCTTATTGGGCTCCCTGATTGCACAGAAGAGGAAGGACCCCCTTCTGTCTCCTGTAAAAGTAATCCAGCTTACTGAATTTTAATGCAAAAAAAACACAATACATAACCCAACCCAAATAGATACCAAATATGTAACGCTTTAAAATTGCAAACGCCCATTCAACGGCGTAAAGTTTACAATCCATAAGCAACGCTTTAAAAGCCCTTTACGGGTTACAACTTATGATTACCGGTATTATTTGTTTACACTTTTTAAATACTGTCACCAGTCAGTGTCCCTGCTCACCAACACATCAGCTATACGATAATGCTGTACTGCACTGGTTACAGTTTGTACCGTATTTGCCGGCGTATAAGGCGACCCCCTAATTTTCCAGCTAAAATGTTGGTTTTGGGATATACTCGCCGTATAAGACGACCTCCTTCCTACTAGTCATGCCTCGCCTGACCTCACCGTGCCATTCCTTGCCTTACTGTGCCACCATTACATGCCAGACTGTGCCACCATTACATGCCTCACTGTGCCACTGCATGCCTCGACGATCCCTTACCTTATCCCTGACATGCAGAATCTCAGTCAGACCGCGAGCCTCCATTTTTCAAAAGCTGCGCCTCCTCTTCATGCTGTTCGGTGATAGGCGGAACACTCAGCTTCCCAGCAGACACTGTGTTCAGGGTTCCGCCTATCACGGATGCCCTCTTGTCTGGGAAGCTGAGTGTTCCGCCTATCACCGAACAGCACGAGGAGGAGACGCGGTTTTTCAAAAATGGACGACCGCAGTCTGACAGAGTCTGCATGTTAGGTACCGGCATATAAGACGAACCCCGACTTTTAAGAAGAATTTCACGTGTTAAACAGTAAAAAAAAAAAAAAAATTCAAAAATCAATAACCTATTTTGTAGACGTTATAAATTTTGCGCAATCCAATCAATTTATGCTTATTGCGATTTTTTTTACCAAAAATATGTAGAAGAATACGTATCAACCTAAACTGAGGAAAACATTTTTTTTTATATATATATTTTTTGGGGATATTTATTATAGCAAAAAGTAAAAAATATAGCTTTTTTTTCAAAATTTACGCCTTTTTTTGTTTATAGCGCAAAATATGAAAACCGCAGAGGTGATCAAATACCACCAAAATAAAGCTCTATTTGTGGGGGAAAAAATAACATAAATGTTGTTTGGGAGCCACGTCGCACGACCGCGCAATTGTCAGTTAAAGCGACGCAGCGTCGAATCGTAAAAAGTGGCCCGGTCATTTACCAGCCAAATCCTCCGGGGCTGAAGATCTATTAGCAGTCTGCACCGGACGGTCACAATACGGGTTGCTATTATAGTATCAGTCCACTTTAACGATGGCGGGCTGGTACAACCTCAGCAGACCTCTCTGCTGATAACACGCACGGCGGGTCGGCTGGCTGATCTCGGCTATTACTATGCAGCTGTCAGCGCTCGCAGCACGTTCATATTCACACAAGCGTGAAAGTTTATACAAGAATTAGGTAACAAAATATTTTTAGACCTGATATCACTTCCGAATGTCCATTTACCCCCCCCCCCCCCGCGCTATGAGTGATCAGCTACAGACAACAAGAGTAAAATAAATACTGATAATTTTCGTCCGATTCCTTGGCAAAGCATGCTGGGGTTTTTAGTTCACCAACAACCAGCGCTCCGGCGTTTGCTCATGCATTTTCACAGCCCGGCACGTCCTCCCAGCATGTTTTATGCATTAAATGGCCCTTTCCTCTTCCGGCTCATTTACCCCTTTGGCTGTAAATGTTTCTCCTGCAGTGCATAAAATCAATAGTTCTCCGGTATGATCAGGACTAATAACAACGCTGCATTAACTCCGGGCCCTGCAGACAGCGAGCGCTGATCCGTCACTGGCGCTATTCACAGCTCACGCGGAGACTTTGCCAGCGTGAGAGCTTCACGCGGAGACTTCGCCAACGTGCGAGCTTCACACAGAGACTTCGCCAACGTGCGAGCTTCACACAGAGACTTCGCCAACGTGCGAGCTTCACACAGAGACTTCGCCAACGTGCGAGCTTCACACAGAGACTTCGCCAACGTGCGAGCTTCACACAGAGACTTCGCCAACGTGCGAGCTTCACACAGAGACTTCGCCAACGTGCGAGCTTCACACAGAGACTTCGCCAACGTGCGATCTTCACACAGAGACTTCGCCAACGTGCGAGCTTCACACAGAGACTTCGCCAACGTGCGAGCTTCACACAGAGACTTCGCCAACGTGCGAGCTTCACACAGAGACTTCGCCAACGTGCGAGCTTCACACAGAGACTTCGCCAACGTGCGAGCTTCACACAGAGACTTCGCCAACGTGCGAGCTTCACACAGAGACTTCGCCAACGTGCGAGCTTCACACAGAGACTTCGCCAACGTGCGAGCTTCACACAGAGACTTCGCCAACGTGCGAGCTTCACACAGAGACTTCGCCAACGTGCGAGCTTCACACAGAGACTTCGCCAACGTGCGAGCTTCACACAGAGACTTCGCCAACGTGCGAGCTTCACACAGAGACTTCGCCAACGTGCGAGCTTCACACAGAGACTTCGCCAATGTGCGAGCTTCACACAGAGACTTCGCCAACGTGCGAGCTTCACACAGAGACTTCGCCAACGTGCGAGCTTCACACAGAGACTTCGCCAACGTGCGAGCTTCACACAGAGACTTCGCCAACGTGCGAGCTTCACACAGAGACTTCGCCAACGTGCGAGCTTCACACAGAGACTTCGCCAACGTGCGAGCTTCACACAGAGACTTCGCCAACGTGCGAGCTTCACACAGAGACTTCGCCAACGTGCGAGCTTCACACAGAGACTTCGCCAACGTGCGAGCTTCACACAGAGACTTCGCCAACGTGCGAGCTTCACACAGAGACTTCGCCAACGTGCGAGCTTCACACAGAGACTTCGCCAACGTGCGAGCTTCACACAGAGACTTCGCCAACGTGCGAGCTTCACACAGAGACTTCGCCAACGTGCGAGCTTCACACAGAGACTTCGCCAACGTGCGAGCTTCACACAGAGACTTCGCCAACGTGCGAGCTTCACACAGAGACTTCGCCAACGTGCGAGCTTCACACAGAGACTTCGCCAACGTGCGAGCTTCACACAGAGACTTCGCCAACGTGCAAGGTTCACACAGAGACTTCGCCAACGTGCGAGGTTCACACAGAGACTTCGCCAACGTGCGAGGTTCACACGGAGACTTTGCCAACATGTGACGTTCACACGGAGACACCACCTGAATGTCACATTCATGTTGAGACTCCAGCACAATGTGACGTACATGTTGGGAACCTACCAAAAAAACAGGGCAGCCATGGGAATATCTCCTCCCATGAAGATGAGGGCAAGCTTACAGAAAAGGATAGGCAGATCCTGGTGGTAGGGGATTCTGTTATTAGAGGGACAGAGAGGGCAGAATGACGGTGATCGACGAACAGTATATTGTTTCCCGGTCGCAGGAGTTCGGGACATTGTAAATCGAATGGACAGATTGTTGGATGCGGCTGGGGAGGACCCAGCTGTTATGGTACATATTGGAACCAACAACAACATTAAAAGAAAATGGAGCACCCTACAAAATGATTTCAGGGACTTAGGATCTATACTGAAGAAAAGAACCTCCAAGGCAGCATTTCCAGAAATACTGCCTGTACCCCGAGCCACACCAAGGAGGCAGCAGGAGCTTAGGGAGCTTAGCAGGTGGCTGAAGAACTGGTGCAGGAAGGAGGGGTTTGGCTTCATGGAGACCTGGACTGACTTTTCAATTGGTTACTTGCTCTACAGCAGGGATGGACTGCACTTAAATGAACAGGGTGCCGCTCTGTTGGGAAAGAAAATAGCCCAAAAGTTGGGAATTTCTTTAAATCAACCACGTGTCATTCACATCAAGACTCTTTCAGAGTGCCATGATTCTGTTGAGACTCAGGCAGAATGCAACTTTCCCACTAAGACTCCAGCAGATTGTGGCATTACCACTGAGACTCCTCCCGAATGTGACATTCACAAGTCTTCTCCAGAATGTGACGTTCACAATGAAGTCACCTCCAGAATGTGACGTTCACAATGAGTCACCTCCAGAATGTGATGTTCACAATGAGACCCGTCCAGAATGTGATGTTCACAATGAGACCCGTCCAGAATGTGATGTTCACAATGAGACCCGTCCAGAATGTGACATTCACAATGAGACTACTCCAGAATGTGACATTCACAACCAGTCCCCTCCAAAATGTGATGTTCATAATGAGACTCCTCAAGAAAGTGACATTAACAATGAGACTACTTCAGAATTTCCCGATCACAACGAGTGTCCTCCAGAATGTTATGTTCACAATGAGACCCCTCCAGAATTTGACATTCACGTAAAGAATTCACCAGCATGTGGATTTCAGACAGAGACTCCACCAGCATGTGACGAAGATGGGGGCAAGGTTACCAGAAAGGATAGGCACATACTAGTGGTAGGGGATTCAGTTATTGGAAGAATACAGAGGGCAATCTGTCACAAAGACCATTATCGCCAAACAGTATGTTGTTTACCGGGGGGCTTGGGTTCGGAACATTGCAGATTGGATGGCGCTGGAGAGGACCCAGCTGTCATGGTATATATCGGTACCAAAGACAAAGTTAAAGAAAAATGGAGCGCCCTACAAAATTATTTCAGGGACTTGGGGGCCATATTGAAGAAAAGGTCCCCCAAGGCAATATTTTCTGAAATACTGCCTGTACCTCAAGCCACACCACAGAGACAGCAGGAGCTTATGGTACTTAACAAGTGGCTGAGAAACTGGTGCAGGGAGGAGGGGTTTGGCTTCATGGCGAACTGGGCTAACTTTTCAGGCCATTACCATCTTTATAGTAGTGACCGATTGCACTTAAATGGGAGGGATGCAGCTATCTTGGGATTGAAGATGGCCAAAATCTTGGAAGAAAATTTAAACTAGGTGATGAGAAGAGGACGATTTGCTAGTGAATATGAGGGAGAGGATCTTCATTTCAAGCCATCATGACAGGAATCCACTACGTCATCAATCTCTTAAAAGATTCTCATAAGCAGCTTCTGAATCACCATCAATTTAGTTGGACAAACAAGACAATTGGCTGTTCCTAGAAGAAGACTCAACAAAAAGTCTGAGGAACCCTCCCAGGGACCAGGTACGGCTGTACCAACACAGGTCCCTACACTGGTGGCAGCTGCCACTCTAGTAGCCGGAGGGTCTCTATTTACCTTTCTGCAGCTTCTGCAGAAGCTTTAAGGTTCGACAATACATCGCCCAAACATAATCACCTGTAAAAAAACAAGTGTCTGAGATGTTGGTGGTAAACAGCCTGCTAGGCCCGAGGGGAATCGAACTAAGCCCTCCAAAAGCTGCCTCATATCCAAAGGTTGCCAAGAGTGTAAATGTAGACATTAAGCTTTAAGGTTAATCAAAAATATAACACTCTAAAGGGAAAGGTAGAACAAAGGGGGAGTATGGAAGAGGGAGAGAGGGAGGAAAGGGGGGAGAAGGGAAGGTTGGAGGAAGAAGGGGGTAAGGGTTTGGGGGAACCCCCACACCCCTTCCTTACCCGCAAACCTTCCATCCCCCCTACTTTCCTCCCTCTCTGCCTCTTCCATACTCCCCCTCCCCTTGTTCTACCTTTCCATTTAGAATGTGATATTATTGATTAACCTTAAAGCATAATGTCTACATTTACACTCCTGGCAACTTTTGGATATGAGGCGGCTTTTGAAGGACTTGGTTTGGTTCCCCCTGGGCCTAGCAGGCTGTTTACCACTAACATCTTAAGCATGTTTTTACAGGCGATATATGTTTGATCTATGTATTTGTCAATCGACATATAGAAATTGATTATGTTGTGAAGTTTGGAGGCCGGTATGCTTTTAAGGCGTGTGTTGGACGGACCACAAGGGGAGGTTGAAGGCCGGTATGTTTTTGAGGCGTGTGTTGGACCGGCTATAAGGGGAGGTTGAAGGCCGGTATGTTTTTGAGGTGTGTGTTGGACTGGCTATGAGTGGAGGTTGGAACTCTTTTTGTCTTCAGAGGTCGGAGAAGTCTTTCCAGCTTTCTTTAGGCTTTCTCTGCTGGAGAAATGAGAACTCTTCCAGTCAGTGAGGTCCTTCATGGAGAAGTCCAAGGCCTCACTCACACAGGGTGTATGAATCTGTACCCTGTGTGGGTTCTGCATTAACCCCAAAGGACATCCATGTGGGTGCAGTTGCGCGGACGCACCCTGGGTGCGTTCGGGGCCGTGCACCGGCACCCACACAGATGTCACATTGGGTACAGTCATTGCACCCCAGTTGACAGCAATGGGACTGCCTACACAGGATGCTGGGAACACCTGTGCATCCCCATTCCGGTAAACACGGCCCTCCCATGGGGTACGGATTAATACCCCTGTGTGAATGAGGCCTAAGGGTGAATGGAATATTTAGCTCCATTGTGTTGCTAATTTGAGGACCACTGTAGCCCTCTTTATTGTTATTTGGGTGTGTTATAGATTGTAGTTTAGGATAAGTTTGGATTTCTTCTGAAGGCACTTTGAGTGAACAGAAGTGATTTACCCTGCGGGGGCGGGGGCCTTAGAGAACAGAGGCCGTAAATGGGCAGCACAGAGGCTTAGGGGTAGCCTTGCAGCACCGGGGTCCTTGTTTCAGATTCTGACCAGGATACTATCTGCATGGAGATTGCATGTTCTCCCTGTGCTTGCGTGGGTTTCCTCCGGTACTCCGGTTTCCTTCCACACTACAAAGACATGCTACTTTTGCGTTCGTGGTGCAGTGGTAAGCATAGCTGCCTTCCAAGCAGCTGACCCGGGTTCGATTCCCGGCCAACGCCATCTCCAATATTTGGAGTCCTCAGAGAGAATAGCGCTATACAAGGTCAATGCGGAGTATATATTAGCGGTGGAATAAAGAATGAAGAGAATGTGTGGAATGTTTGAGGAAGAAAATGTTCCCCCAGCAACTGATAGAAGACGGTTAGCTTTGGCTGCGATCACACCTAGGCATTCCGGATTGCAGGCGGAATTACTGCAGTTTCCCGAATTGCCGCAAAACGTGTGGCACACTTGTGATCCCGTTACTTTCAATGGCACCCCAATCACGGGACAATATTGTCACCTGACAAATCACACAAACAAAAATGACAAGACGCCTGTTTCCCAAAAGCAGTCCTGCGATTTGTCAGGCAACAATCGCGGCAAACTCACGCCTCGATTGGGGAGATATTGAAAATAAGGGGAATCGCATACTCCACCCAGCGGGAATATTACACCTCCTCAACTGTCTAGATTTACATTAAAGTTTCAAATACAAAAATCCTTCATTGCTGCAGACCTCAGATCACGCCATGTGTGATGTAACCACTTATAGACCACAATAAATATATACAGCATCTCACAAAAGTAAGTACACCCCTCTGTGTGCGGGAGATCACATACAGTATGTCACAAAAGTAAGTATAACCCTTGCATTTGAGTAAATCTTTTCTTCTATCTTTTCATGTGACAACACTGAAGAAATTACACGTTGCTACAATGTTGTGTAGTGAGTGTACAGCTCGTATAATAGTGTAAATTTGCTGTCCCCTCAAAATAACTCAACACACAGCCATTAATGTCTAAATCTGAATTTTATACAGGACAGTCAATGGAAAAAAGTGTAGAACTCTTGTCATTTGTGTATGACAAGTAGATCTTGTGGGCGTGAGAGAAATTTATAGAAAAGGAACAAAGATAAAAAACATTTAAAGCTCTGTGCTCTAGCTATGACATCATGACATCATCCACTCTAAGCAACCCCATAGACACTCTGTTTAATCGCTAAAATTTACTGAAAAGATCACTAAACAAACAGGTTTTTCACAAAAACTGTAAAAGATATCAAACTGAAAAGATATAGCCGGATAGCTGAATATTTTTTGAACATTTTAAAGTTTGTTTGGCGTCTGTAGATGAAAGTATGAAGGAGCTGAAATTTTTGGTAGCGGAAGAAGATTTTAAGGATTTGAAGCATGCTCTCAAAAAAAGTTGAAGAAGTCCGATCATTAGGTGAAAGCTGAACATTTTAAAAGTTGAATGTTCTTAATAGCTGAAAGTATGCAGAATATACACAGAGCCAAAAAACGTACAGAATAAAATTAAAACTAGAAAATGCATTTCCTGCAGAAAATGCGTGGGAATGCTGAATAGCTAAGCCCACACCAAAGCCATTCACCATAACCACTACACTATCTTTAGGACATACAAGCAGTGTTCCTTCAGTACTTATAAAGCCCCTATTTAATCATTAATCCCCACACCTTAATGAGTGAGAGAACCCTTCAAACAAGCCTTAAAAAATCCACAACAGTACATGATATCGTAACAGCGACTTCACCGTTAGAGACACACGGCCTTTGTGAACGTATCGGTATAAAATTTATGTTGGTAAATTTAAAAATGTGGGCATGTCAGCGATTTAAAAAAGAAGTTCACTGTGCGTTTTGCTGGGAAATCTGAAGAATTTTATACAAGACAGTCAATGGAAGAAAGTGTGAAACTCTGGTCATTTGTAAGCTCAACCAGCCAAAAGTAAAAGGCGTAACACAAAACTGCCAATGATTTCAGGCAAATCATTGCCTGAAACTAGACAAAAATACCTATGTTTTGATGTATAAATTGTGTATAACAAGTAGATCTTGTGGGCGTGAGAGCAATTTATAGAGAAGGAACAAAGATCATTTTTTTAAAGCTCTGTGCTGTAGCGATGACATCATCCACTCTAACCAGCCCCATAGACACTCTGTTTAATCGATTACGTTTAGTGATCTTTTCAGGAAATGTTAACAGCTTTTTCACAAACACTAAAAAAATATAGCCGGATAGCTGAATGTTTTGTGAACATTTTAACGTTTGTTTGGTGTCTGTAGGTGAAAGTATGAAGGAGCACACTTATTCGACTTATTGCATACATTGTAACAAGATCGCTTTGTATACTCTTACATGTTTTAAAAACCCAATAAACATATTTGAAAGTATGAAGGAGCTGAAACTTTTGGTAGCGGAGAAGATTTTAAGGATTTGAAGCATGCTCTCATTGACTATAATGTTAAAAAAAAGTGTCCAAAAGCTTAATATTTTAAAAAGTATAAATAGTAGAAAAAAAAGTTGAAGAAGTCCCACTATTAGCTGAAAGAACATTTTAAAAGTTGAATGGTCTTAATAGCTGAAAGTATGCAGAAGTTACGCAGAGCCAAAAAACTAAAATAATAAAAATAAAATTAATATTAAGAATAAAAAAAAACGAATAACAATACTGGGAATGCTATTGAGCATTCCCACTAATAAAAAACGAATGACAATACTGGTAATGCTATTGAGCATTCCTACTAAATACTGGGAATGCTATTGAGCATTCCCACTAATAATACAAAACAAATAACAATACTGGGAATGCTGTTGAGCATTCCCACTTATTAAAAAACGAATAACAATACTGGGAATGCTATTGAGCATTCCCACTAAATATATATTTGTATGATGATTTAAAAAAGTTTATTGATATTAATTATTTTTACTGTGGTTCCTAAAAGCTGATTTTTGTTGTTGTTGAGCATGTGACCAGCAGCAGAGGACTAGCAGCTCCTCCTGCTTACGTTTCCCTGCAGACAGGCTGGGAGAGAGCCGGGTCATATGACAGCTGGACATCAATTAGGAAAAAGGTACTTAGAAGTTTCTTTTATAAAAATAAATAAAATTACAGTGCCGTCATCCACATACAGAAATAGAAGGTACAATGTACAATAAACAGCGTGTGTTTAGTGCATTATCACTCTGCAGACAAAGTCTGTACAAAGTGCACCCCGACCACTCACCTCTCCAGTGCAGGGCCGACTTTAATATTGATTGGTCCCTGGGCAAAATTTGTATTGCCCCCCCCCCCCCCCGAATCCACTTAACTATTTGTAGGCAACGCGGTCTCAAGGGGCAGCTGCTTTGGGCCCATGGCAACTACCCCTTTTTCCCCGTGTTGAAGGTGACCCTGCTCCTGTGCGCCCATGTCACTCTTTCTGCAAAATACCCCCCGGTGGTTCCATCTATGGGGGAATATATGACCTCCTGCCACAATGCAGTGCTGGAGACTAATGCCGCGTACACACCATTGTTTTTCAGCATGAAAAAAAACTAAGTTTTCAAAAACGTCATTTAAAATGATCGTGTGTGGGCTTCACATCGTTTTTCGGCTTCTGAAAATGCATTTCACGTCGTTTTTTAAAATGTTGTTTTTCGTGTTGTTAAAAATTATCGTGTGTGGGCTAAAACGACGTAAAAAACCTGCGCATTCTCAGAAGCAAGTTATGAGACGGGAGCGCTCGTTCAGGTAAAACTACCGTTCGTAATGGAGTAACACATTCATCACGCTGTAACAGACAGAAAAGCGCGAATCGTCTTTTACTAACACGGAATCGGCTAAAGCAGCCCAAATGCGAATAGAACTTCCCCTTTAGAGTGCCGTCGTACGTGTTGTACGTCACCGCGCTTTTTTCATCATTTTTTTAAAAACGATGGTGTGTGGGCAACGTCGTTTTTAATGATGAAGTTGGAAAAACTTTGTGTGTACGCGGCATAAGGACCAATTGCTAGGCATGAGCACTGTTACAATGCGGGAGGTGATGTCACCACTCCATGTGAGATCCAACACCAAGTATTTTAGTAGTAGTTATGACAGAGGAAGGAACTGCAGGGGTTCGATGACGGAAGGAGTATAATATGGTCGCTTTTTCCTGAAATGGGTCCCTTTAAATAGCAATCCCAGAGAGACCAGACAGAATTTTTTTTTATGGCAAATAAAGCCCTGCATCAACTGGTACCTACCTGACACCTTCCCTCTGGAACGGCATCAAGCTGCTGACAAGTTTTGAATCCACGGAAGACAGGTCCACATCTGGGATCTCGGCGCGACTTAAAGAGGTCTTCTCGAACTGAGCCGCGAAGGCCTGCACTACCCACCTGGGGAGAGGCTCCACTTCCACCTGCTGGATGCGGATAATGGCTTCCACTGCAAAACAAGCCAGAAGGTTTATTAACAATATAGAGCAAAAAGTTTACCTCAAATAGAAATTGGGATTTTATGGGCAATGAAAATAAATTGAAAAAAGATAAAATTGAAAAAAATCTAAATCTAAAAAAAAAAAAAAAACATAGAAACCACACAGGTGGTAAACACTAAAAACAATGATAGATTGAAATGCATAGACATATGAATCACATTTTTGGGGATACTAATTCTATCTACCTTATTGCCAGCGTATAAGACGACCCCCTATTTTTCCAGGAAAATTTTGGGTTTTGGGATATACTCGCGGTATAAGACGACCCCCTTCCTACTAGTCTTTCTGGAAGCTAAGGGGTAGCCAGAACAACCGCTGACAGGAACAACCGCTGACAGAAACAGGCTTTTTTCAGATCTCACTGTGCCATTACATTACATTACATGCCTCACTGTGCCATTACATTACATGCCTCACTGTGCCATTACATTACATTACATGCCTTCACTGTGCCATTACATTACATGCCTCACTGTGCCATTACATTACATGCCTTCACTGTGCCATTACATTACATGCCTCATTCTGCCATCACATTACATGCCTCCACTGGGCCATTAAATTACATTACATGCCTCCACTGTGCCATTACATTACATGCCTCACTGTGCCATTACATTACATGCCTCACTGTGCCATGACATGCCTCACTGTGCCATTACATTACATGCCTCACTGTGCCATTACATTACATGCCTCACTGTGCCATTACATTACATGCCTCCACTGTGCCATTACATTACATGCCTCACTGTGCCATGACATGCCTCACTGTGCCATTACATTACATGCCTCACTGTGCCATTACATTACATGCCTCCACTGTGCCATTACATTACATGCCTCACTGTGCCATTACATGCCTCACTGTGCCATTACATGCCTCACTGTGCCATTACTTGCCTCACTGTGCCATTACATTCCTCACTGTGCCATTACATTACATGCCTCACTGTGCCATTACATTACATGCCTCCACTGTGCCATTACATTACATGCCTCCACTGTGCCACCACATGCCTCCACTGTGCCACCACATGCCTCCACTGTGCCACCACATGCCTCCACTGTGCCGGCCAAGACGATCTCCCTACCTTACTTTCTTTTCAGATTTTGGCTTCCAGGCTGGCTTCCAGGCTGCGGGCATCCATGATTCAAAAGCCGCGCCTCCTCCTCAGACTGTTCCGTGATAGGCGGAACACTAATTTTCCCAGCAGGGCCTATGTTCAGTGTTCCGCCTATCACGGATTTCCTCTCGTCCGAGGATGAGAAGGCATCCGTGATTGGCAGAACACTGAACAGAGGCCCTGCTGGGAAAATGAGTGTTCCGCCAATCACGGAACAGTCTGAGGAGGAGGCGCGGCTTTTAAATCATGGATGCCCGCAGCCTGACGAAGATAGGTACCGGCGAATAAGACGACCCCCGACTTTGGATGCATTTTTTGCATCCAAAAGGTCGTCTTATACACCGGAAAATACGTGTTTGGCAATCCCAATTGAACATTCTGTTCTTGGACTCCCCATGCTGTGGATAGGAGTGGTGGACCTCGGTGAAAGTCTTTGATGAATGGGTTGGCTTCCTTTATAGTAAGTTGCTGTGTACTCAAACATATAGGCGCCTAGTTAGGCGCCGAAATATGGAATTGATAATGTTGTTATGAATTTATTTCACCGATGATGTATTCAACAATTCCAAAAATGCTGTTATCCCTGAAGAAGATTGTATTATAACTCACATATTCGAAACGCGTCGGATCCAGCATTTTGGCATCTCCATGAAATTGTTCTTGGGGGTCTCTATACAATCATCCCAACTGCGATTCATATCTCTATGTATTTCAATCTATCATTGTTTTTAGTGTTTACCACCTGTGTGGTTTCCATGTTTTTTTCTATGATATTTTGCAATAAATTATATATTTTTCTATTTAGATTTTTTTTTTCTTCGATTTATCTTTTTTCAATTTATTTTCATTGCCCATAAAATCCCAATATCTTTATCGGCATATACCGTGCACTTTTTTCCCCTTAAAATCAGGGGAAAATCGTGGGTGCGCGATATACGCCGATACCCGCTTCCCGCGCTGTGTTTGAACGCCGCCGCCGACATATACCGAGCGCAGTACACTCGGGTACACTCAGCCAGGCTCGGCTCCGCTCGCGGTCACGCCCTGTGCCGCCTCCTAGCCTTTATGCGAGAGGAGCCAAGCGTGCCCGAGTGTACTGCTCTTGGTATATGTCGGCGGCGGCGTTCAAACACAGCGCAGGAAGCGGGTATCGGCTCAACAACAGCGCGGGAGAAGCGGGGAGGACACCACCAGGGCCGCAGACGGACGCCGAACCGGAGAAGGCCGCCGGACAAGACACCAAAACTGTAAGTAATTCAGTTTTTTTTCCAGGAATTTCCCTTCTAGATTAGGGGTGCGCGCTATACGCCGGTGCGCGCTATAGGCAGATAAATACGGTATTTGAGGTAACATTTTTGCTGATTCATTGGGGATGGTGGCAATGTCACATGACTAGTCCATAGGAGTCAAATTTTCTATACATTAACAATATAGAGACCTTGATCACAAGAAGATATTGATATGACAGGACAGGCCCAGAGACGGCAAACGCAATGGTGAGGGATAAAATATCTCAGGGTAGCCTCAAGCAACCAAGAGAGAGGGGGGACATGAAACATTTAATATTGCACTAAAGCCTGGACATCTTTTTACCTTAATGCATCCCCTGCATTAAGGTAATAAATGTCCCAGTAGATGTATCAGCTCCCCCCCCCCCCACATCCCACCTTAAACTTACTTGAGTCCTCATTCGATCCAGCGATGTGCCCGTCTGCAGCGGATCTCTCCATGCATTCACAGGAAAAAGAGTCAGCAGCAGGAGCCGCTGTCAATCAAATTCTATGAGCGAAGGCAGGACTGAGCCAGGCTGTGTGTGTCCATGGACACACACAGCCCAGCTTGGGAGCGAGCCCACATGTGCACCCCTTATGGAAACCGGCTTCCAATGGTGGTGTTCCGTCAAGCTCTCCAACCTGTCAGAAACTCCAACTGCTTAACTTCCGGTCGATTTAAAACCAGCAGTAATTGGGGTTTTGACTAATTGGTGGTTGGACACAACACTGACAACCGAGTCCGGTGCAGGATATTATGAGTGGAGATTCTTACTTCTCTCTGATACTAGCCAACAAAATGGCCGCCTCCGAGGCGGTGACAACTTTGTCCCCGTTAGCTGCTATGCTGTCAAAACAGCTCAGTCTTCCTGTACCGGACTCTATTCGGTTGTCGATGTTGTGTCCAACCACCAATTTGTTAAAATCTCTGATTACTAAGGATTTAACCACTTGACCACCGGGCCTATTTTGGCACTTCTCTCCTTCATGTAAAAATCATGTAAAAATCAAAATATTTGGGCTAGAAAATTAATCAGAACCCCCAAACATTATATATTTTTTTTTTTAGCAGACACCCTAGGGAATAAAATGGCGGTCATTGCAACTTTTTTTCTTGCGCGGTCTTCGCGCAATAATTTTTCAAACGCCTTTTTTTGGGAGAAAAAAAAACGGTTTCAAGAATTAAAAAATAACAAAACAGTAAAGTTAGCCCAATTTTCTGGTATAATGTGAAAGATGATGTTACGCCGAGTAAATAGATACCTAACATGTCACGCTTTAAAATTGCGCACACTCATGGAATGGCGCCAAACTTTGGTACTTAAAAATCTCCATAGGCAACGCTTTAAATAAAACATTTTGCAGGTTACAATTTTCGAGTTACAGAGGAGTTCTAGTGCTAGAATTGTTGCATGCGCTCTACCGCACGCGACGATACCTCACATGTGGGGTTTGAACGACGTTTACACATGTGGGCGATGCGCCGGGCACAGTGTTTCCCCGCTGCACGCGGGAAATGCACATAAAAGGACGTCCAGGGACGTCCACCCGGCACTTGAACTGTGGACGTTCTTATAGGCTTGATCGTTCTTATAGGCAGCGGGAGGGGACGCCCCCCCTCCCTCCTGCCGCTTCTCTGGGCTCTCCCGTGCAGATGGTCACCAGTCATCTCTATGACCGTCGGAGGCACGGGCGCGACGTTATGACGTCACGCCCGGTATCCGAAAGTAAACAAAGCCGCAATCGCAGCTGTCGGCATGAGATCAGTGAATTTTTTTTTCACGATCTCATGCTTGTAAGCCTGGAGGAGAGATGACCTCACATCTCTCCATAAAGAGGACCTGTCACACTGATTCCTATTACAAGGGATGTTTACATTCCTTGTAACACCACCGCCATTACTAGTTAAAAAAAAAAAAAAAAAACTTAATTAACCACTTAAGGACAGAAGGTGTTTTTCAGATTCGGCGTTTACAAGACTAAAACATTTTTTTTTGCTAGAAAATTACTTAAAACCCCCAACAATTATATATATTTTTTTCTAACACCCTAGAGAATAAAATGGCGGTCATTGCAATACTTTTTGTCACACCGTATTTGCGCAGCGGTCTTACAAGCGCACTTTTTTTGGAAAAAATTCACTTTTTTTAATTAAAAAAATAAGACAACAATAAATTTGGCCCAATTTTTTTATATATTGTGAAAGATAATGTTACCCTGAGTAAAATGATACCCAACACGTCACGCTTCAAAATTGCGCCCGCTCGTGGCATGGCGTCAAACTTTTACCCATAAAAATCTCGATAGGCGACGCTTAAAAAATTCTATAGGTTGCATTTTTTGAGCTACAGAGTTGGTCTAGGGCTAGAATTATTGCTCACGCTCTAACGGTCGCGGCGATACCTCACTTGTGTGGTTTGAACACCGTTTTCATATGCGGGCCCTACTCGCGTATGTGTTCGCTTCTGCACGCAAGCTCGTCGGGACGGGGCGCTTTAAAATATTTTTTTGGGGGTTTTCTTATTTATTTTATAATTTTTTACACTGAAATAATAAAAAAAAAAAAAAATGTATCACTTTTATTCCTATTACAAGGAATGTAAACATCCCTTGTAATAGAAAAAAGCATGACAGGTCCTCCTAAATATGAGATCTGGGGGTCAAAAAGACCTCACATCTCATATTTAGACTTAAATGCAAGAAAAAAAAAAAAAAGGAAAATTTGTCATTTAAAAAAATGACAACAAAAAAATTGTCTCTTTAAGACGCTGGGCGGGACTGACGTTTTGACGTCACTTCCGCCCAGCAAAGCTATGAGGACGGGTGGGGGCCCTCTCCCGCCAGAAGAGCGGCGGGAGGGGGGGGGCCCTCTCCCACCTCCGATAACAGCGATCTCGCGGCGAATCCGCTGCGAAGACCGCCGTTATCGTTTACACGCCCGCCCACAGAAGAGATGGATACCTCGGTTGTGGCAGCAGCTGCTCCCGTTACCGAGATATCCATCTTTAAAAACAGGACGTATATATACAGTGGGCGGGCGTTAAATAAAAATGCCATAAAACTATCCCCTATTTTGTAGACGCTATAACTTTTGCGCAAACCAATCGCTTATTGCGATTTTTTTTTACCAGAAATATGTAGAATAGAAGAATACGACGTATCGGCCTAAACTGAGGAAAAAAAATGTCTTTTTATATATTTTTGGGGGATATTTATTATAGCAAAAATATAAAAATATTAAATTTTTTTCTAAATTGTCGCTCTATTTTTGTTTATAGCGCAAAAAAATAAAACTTCAGAGGTAATCAAATACCGGTACCACCAAAAGAAAGCTCTATTTGTGGGGAAAAAAAGGACGTTAATTTTGTTTGGGTGCCACGTCGCACAACCGCGCAGTTGTCAGTTAAAGCGAAGCAGTGGCGAATCGCAAAAAGTGCTCTGGTCTTTGGTCAGCCAAATAGTCCAGGGCTGAAGTGGTTAAAAACCCCATAATTCTCTTTTAAAGATGCTTGGGTCAAACTGGTTTTCACATACAGTATTATTCTATTATTCCCCTAAAAATTCTAACACCAAACAACTCTAAACCCTTTTGACAGATCTCCCAGAGGGCGCCTGGCAGGATATTATAGGCCTGCATATGACTTCCGTCATCTCTTACAAGGGTAGATTAATTCAGCTGAAATATGTGTATATTATTGTGTTGCTATGACTAATTATTATTATATTTTTTATAGCATATACTATATATACACTCACCTGCCACTTTATTAGGTACACCTGTTCAATTGCTTGGTAATACAAATTGCTAAATAGCCAATCACATGGCAGCAACTCAATGCATTTAGGCATCTAGATGTGGTGAAGATGACTTGCCGGCATTCAAACCGAGCATCAAAATGGAGAAGAAAGGAGATTTAAGTGATTTTGAACGTGGCGTGGTTGTTGGTGCCGGACGGGCTGGTCTGAGTAAATCAAAACTGCTGATCTACTGGGATTTTCACACACAACAATCTCTTGGGTTTACAGAAAATGGTGGGGAAAATATCCAGTGAACGGCAGTTGTGTTGAGGAAAATGTCTTGTTGAGGTCAGAGGAGAATGGGCAGACTGGTTCCAGATGATAGAAAGGCAACAGTAACTCAAATAATCACTTGTTACATCCAGGGTATGCAGAATACCATCTCTGAATGCACAACACATCAAACCAATGCAGCCTCATCAGCGCCTATTAGGGCAGCCTCATCAGCCCACAGCAGTGCAGCCTCATCAATGCACAGCGGCGCAGCCTCATCAACGCACAGCGGCGCAGCCTCATCAAAATACCACCGAAAGAAAGCACAGTCTCAAAAAAAAAAAAAAAGATAAAAATTCCATATGGGTACAGTGTTGCATTATTGTAATTCAAAATGTGACAGCGCTAAAAGCTGAAAATTGGCCTGGGCAGGAAGGGGGTGAAAGTGCCCGGTATTGAAGTAGTTACCCAACATACGTGCTCAATGAGAAAACATGACATTGCCAATGCAGCCTCATCAGCGCCCATCAGGGCAGCCTCATCAGCCAAAACATCAGGGCAGTTTCATCAGCCCACAGCGGCTCAGCCTCATCAACGCACAGCAGCGCAGCCTCATCAGCCCACAGCGGCGCAGCCTCATCAGCCCACAGCGGCTCAGCCTCATCAACGCACAGCGGCTCAGCCTCATCAACGCACAGCGGCTCAGCCTCATCAACGCACAGCGGCTCAGCCTCATCAACGCACAGCGGCGCAGCCTCATCAACGCACAGCGGCGCAGCCTCATCAGCCCACAGCGGCGCAGCCTCATCAGCCCACAGCGGCGCAGCCTCATCAGCCCACAGCGGCGCAGCCTCATCAACGCACAGCGGCGCAGCCTCATCAACGCACAGCGGCGCAGCCTCATCAGCCCACAGCGGCGCAGAAGAAAATCTATATTTTGCAAATCTTTGTAACAGAAACTAAAACTAAGAATATGTTTGTTTGTTTTTTTGGTATTTTTTTGCTTATTCAGCAAAAAATTAAAACCCCAGTGGTGAATAAATATGGAACAAAGGAAGAAAATTACCGCGCTAAGAAATATTAAAAAATCAATAAATTACTAATAAAGCTGCAACAACGGAGTGTTAATAGGCCCCAGATGACGTCATTTTATGACGAAACGCGCGTCGGGAAGGTAGCGTGCTGACGCAGGACGTGTTGTGTAGAGTGGACGGGCGTTTGTTCCGAGCCGGCCGGCTTCTTTCTGTTTTTATTTCCATTGACTCTGTAAGTGCAATTTTTTAATTATTAAACGCATTGTTTAACGAACTTCACTATGTGGGCTCTATCACTCCCTCTATGTACCCATTGAACACGGAGGACACGTAGGACTATCATTACAGCCCAGGAATCAAAGGCCCAGGCTAGGGTTTTAGCCACTTGCTGTTGTTCTTACTTGTTCTGGTAAGCCTCCTATTTATAGGGTGCTGGTGGTACTTAAAGTCACTTTTTACCTATATATGTGCTGATCAAACGTACTTCACCATTGAAATATTTTTTCCTATGATACGGCTCATTAATTTGGCTTCCGGTGGAGACTTCAAGAATCCTCTTCCTTTTCCATCTTCCCCTGCGAGGATCAATCTAAAGGCCTTGACTGGGGTTTGCAGTCGCAAGCACACACTGCTTGCCATCTGGTAAGCCTCCAATTTTTACTGGTTCAAGGTGTTTTTCTTCATTTGCTCCTCAACATTGCTACTCCTATATGAACTGTATTTTTGTGGATGCATTAGGACTGAAATTATCCTCTTTTTTAGTATCGCATTGATTTGGGATATTGGCTCCATAATTTCATTTTTCTTCAAATTTTATTGTTTAGATTTTTTATTTTTAGCGCAACAACCTTTTTTCCTTTGGTGAATAAATACCACCAAAAGAAAGCACCATCTGTCTCAAAAAATAAAATAAAAAGATAAAAATTCCATATGGGTACAGTGTTGCATTATTGTAATTCAAAATGTGACAGCGCTAAAAGCTGAAAATTGGCCTGGGCAGGAAGGGGGTGAAAGTGGCCGGTATTGAAGTAGTTACCCAACATACGTGCTCAATGAGAAAACACGTCCTTTTCCCATTTAGTCATTATCTTGCTCTCTAATTAAACCGGAATCCTGTTAATATAAAAAGAAAAAAAAGAAAAAGATAAATCGCTATTTTTTTGCAAGTGACGGCTTCTCCCGCTTCTGCGTGTCTCTGCAGTTTTGTGCACAGCGAACGCGGAATCCCAGCTCTGCTGCGTTTTATTAAAGGTGGCTGCGTCCTGTAATTTATTCCTTGATTCAATTTCATATGAATGATGGATAATTATAAAGCTCCGTATTAAAAAATAAAAAATAAAAATCTGGTGTATACAAAACGAGAAAGTCTTTGCTTTGAAATGGCAAATCGCAGCAAACAACGGGAGGCTTGGAGTAATGTTTACTGGAGTTAATGCCGTGCTAAGAATAATAATAATAAAGTCCATGTTCCAATTACCTGCACTTTCCCGCTTGCTGAAAATAACCACCTACAGCGCCATAAAAGGGAAATTCCGTTAAAAGATCCTCCCTGCTATCCAGTTCCAAGAAAGTGCAATTATTTCCGCGAATGCTTTTGTCCGTGGAGATTTTCCCCGTCGACTTTGTTTTTCCAGGAAGATGGTGTGTGTCCACGTACCGAGGATAAACGGCGAAAAACGTTCGCTCGCTAATTCGCGCAGTCTCGCTCAGTGGTTCGTTTCATGTGTGTTCTTTTTAAATAGAACATCGAGTCACCCTCAGCCATCCGACAGACAAGGACAAAGGATCTCGTGTGTCCTTTCATCTCTGTACATGAAGTATAAAATGTTCATAGAATCAAAGCGTTTCACCTCTGTAGTGATGGCGACAATGTAGCTGGTTAACAATGACCTCCAGTAAAACGCTACGTCTGCAACGCTCCGCCATTCTTCACATAGAACCATTCCAGGATAAACATTAAAGAGCCACAGTTTAACGACAAGTCTAAAAGGTTTACTCTAGAGGCTAGAAGGATGGACACGCGCACTTCCAAAAAAAACCTTAGGTTGTCTTTATTAAGAAACAGTGGATGGAAAATGCACTACAAATAACAGCAAAGGGTGGGATACAGCCTACGCATTTCGCACTGCGATCAGAGCTTAGTCAGCCAGGGGGCGGGGGCGCGGACCGCGTCAGGGGGGGCGCGGACCGCGTCAGGGGGGGGCGTGGATCGGGTCAGGGGGGGCCGCGGACCGGGTCAGGGGGGGGCCGCGGACCGGGTCAGGGGGGCAGCGGACGGTGTCAGTAGGGCAGAGGATGTCCCTGTATCACTCGTTTTATATTTTTTATTATTAAATATTTTACAATATTTCTTATTTTATTTTTACAATTTAATTAGGGGTCTCTAAAAAGACCCCTAATGTCTCGCATATGAGACAGAGAAAAGTACTGAGAACAGACATTCCCGCTCCCTTTCTTTGCAGCCCGAGCTGCACTGAACAGTGAATGAATAGAAAGTGCTGAATGGCGACTCTCAAACTGAAGCCTAGTAAACAGTTTACTAGCCTTCAGTTTTAAATGGACAGCAGTGGCGGTTCGTCCATAGAGGGCGCTGGAGCACTGCCCCCTCTGGCTCCGCACCGCCACCGACTAATAACATAGATTCATTGCATTGCATGAATCTATGTTATGGTCGCCGCTGCCGCTGTTCTATTCAGATGGCCGGACATAGAGCGCCGGCCACCTGAATAACGGCAGCTGGTTGGCTGTATGGAAGTGCTGTAGTCTCACGCTGTAGTCGGCTTCCGAATGCTTATCCTCGGGACGTACCGGCGGTGCGTTCCTTGGATTAGACTGACAGGCGTCTCAGCCAATCAGGTTCACCGGTTCTGGCTATCGGTAACCTGATTGGCTGAAGCGTCATCAAGGGCGGGAGAAGACATCGAGGGACGTGGATGGCTGACTCCAGTAAAGGTAAGTGCCGGGCGGGGGGGGGGGGGTGTGGGGGTAAAATTTCAGAGAATTTTACAGGGCACAGCAGCGACGAAGGGCACAGTGACATCAATAGGCACAGTGGCGGCAATGGGGGCAATTGGCACAGCGGCATGGATGGGCACATTGGCGACAATTAAAGGGCACAGTGGGGACAATTTGGCACAGTGGCGACAATTAAAGGGCACAGTGACATCAATTGGCACAGTGGCGACAATTAAAGGGCACAGTGGCTGTGTTTGATGGCATGGCACAGTGGCTGCGTTTGATGGCATGGCACAGTGGTGACAATTGATGGCACAGTGGCTGCGTTTGATGGCAAGGCACAGTGGCTGCGTTTGATGGCATGGCACAGTGGTGACAATTGATGGCACAGTGGTGACAATTGATGGCACAGTGGCTGCGTTTGATGGCATGGCACAGTGGCTGTGTTTGATGGCATGGCACAGTGGTGACAATTGATGGCACAGTGGCTGCGTTTGATGGCAAAGTGGCTGCGTTTGATGGCACGGCAAAGTGGTGACAATTGATGGCACAGTGGCTGCGTTTGATGGCATGGCACAGTGGCTGCGTTTGATGGCATGGCACAGTGGTGACAATTGATGGCACAGTGGCTGCATTTGATGGGCACAGCGAGGCTGCAATTTTTTTCTTTTTCGTTTGCGCCCCCCCAAAAAATTTTGAGCACCAGCCGCTACTGATGGACACAGTGATCAGTACTGATCCCCTTTCATGCTATTGCTGAGGAAACGCCAATCCAGATAGCTGCGCATAGACACAAAAAAAAATGGCTAGCAGTAGAGAAAAGGTGTCCATCCTTCTAGGACAAAAATCTGAGACATGTCGGGAGTAGGAGGGGCATACCGGGCTGGTCACTGTTTTTATTTTTATTCTTTGACAATGTTCAAATCCTCCAGCAGGCGGCAGTATAACTCAACAGCCTCCGAATCCCGTGTCCCTCAATAAACGAGAAAGAAACAATTGCTGCGACTGACCCGTCCACTAATCCTTCCACCGACAAACGATCCGCCGCTCCCCCACCGCTCTCCATTACATCTTCATCAGAGGAGGGAGCTCAGATAACTATGACCGCCAGAGAACGCGGGGTTAAGTGCACTTTGCAGCGGCGGAGAAAATAAAAGCGAGGCGGGTTTATGACATTGCAGTGAATACGGTTCAAATGAAATTAGGTGCTAAATAATTGCTGCAATTTTCTGGCTTATTACAGTGTGCTCTTCTTTTCTTCTTCTATTTTTTTTTTTTACAGCCGCAATTTCAGAACAGCGCTGGCCGGCGTGAATCACAGCATCGCCTGAAACGACCTTTACATCCGAGTCTGACGGAGGCGCTGGGCCGACGCCGAGCGGGGGGTGGAGAGGAACGTTAAGCTTCATAAACAATTATTTGCAAAATAGAATCATTCTGGCGATAAACCTTTTTCACGAGCAGAGTAAATATGTACATTTCCTGCAGAAAGATACAGCTGTGTCTGCGCACACTAATAGCCAGATTCAGGTACCTTTACGCCGGCGTATCTACTGATACGTCGTAACTCTGAATCTGCGCCGTCGTAAATTTAAGCGTATTCTGGAAACCAGATACGCTTAAATTAGGCTAAGATACGAGCGGCGTAAGTCTCCTACGCCGTCGTATCTTAGGGTGCATATTTACGCTGGCGCTAGGTGGCACCTCCGTTGAGTTTGGCGTAGAATATGCAAATGACTAGATACGCCGATTCACGAATGTACGTGCGCCCGTCGCAATTAGTTACGCCGGCGTAAAGATAAAGCTGCTCCCTATGTGGCGCAGCCCATGCAAGGTATGGACGTCGGAAGAGGCCTATCTTTTTACGTTGTTTGCGTAAGTCGTGCGCAAATCGGGCTGGACGCAATTTACGTTCACGTCGAAACGGCGTACTTTGGAGCAATGCACACTGGGATATGTCCACGGACGGCGCATGCGCCGTTCGTAATAAACGTCAATCACGTCGGGTCACGAGTCGTTTACATAAAACACGCCCCCCCCTCATCCTCATTTGAATTAGGCGAGCTTACGCCGGCCCATTCACGCTACGCTGCCATAACTTAGGAGGCAAGTGCTTTGTGAATACAGCACTTGCCTCTATAACTCACGGCGGCGTAGCGTAAATACGATACGCTACGCCGGCTAAAAGATATGCCGCACGTGTGTCCTAGGGAGTGATTCTAACTGGGGGGAGGGACATACGATCAGTTCTCATCTCCCCTGACAAGATGAGGATCAGTGTGTTTATCACGTCCCTGCTCTGTGATGAGCAATCGCGGTTGCACTCTCCACAATGCCGAGGACGTCGTATGACAGCGACCCGGAGGGTCCCTTACTTGGCATCCAGGCAGTGAGGGGAGGCCCTCTCCCACCAACGATAAAAGTGATTTTGCGGCCGGTCTGTCGCAGAGACCACTTTGATCTGAAAGAGAAACGCACGCCATTCCTAAAATGACCGAGGTTATGGCAAATAGCCGACATAGGAGGTACGTTAATTTGCGTGAAGTGGTTAATAATCATTTTTTTTGCCGTGAAAAACTAAAAGATAAGAAAAGTGACTCACTCAGTTTTTGGTAATCTTCCAACAGAAAGCTCCATTTTCTGGTCTTTGTGTCTGTAAAGTAAAAAAGAAAAAAAAATATTGCTGTAATTAATAAACAACTTCTGCGAACCTCCAGTGTCCAGTAACCTCTAGTATTAAAGTGCTGCAGGAGCCCCCCCAACCCACCCCTTTATTCTTACCCGAGCCCAATCCGATCCAGCGATGTGCACAAGAGCAGCAGCTCTCTGCTGTTTCCCTACTCATTTGGGCAGATTGATAGCAGGAGCAGCCATCGGCTCCCGATGCTGTCAATCCAATCTTGTGATAGAAAGGCCAGACTGTTTCCATTGAAAGTAGAAATTGTCTTGGTGTCAGTGGAGATACACAATGCAACTTTGGTATTAGGGGGAAGAATAGTGCCCCATCATTGGCGTCAGTGGGAGGAAATGGCGCCCCATCATTGGCGTCAGTGGGGGAAATGGCGCCCCATCATTGGCGTCAGTGGGGGAAATGGCGCCCCATCATTGGCGTCAGTGGGGGAAATGGCGCCCCATCATTGGCGTCAGTGGGGGAAATGGCGCCCCATCATTGGCGTCAGTGGGGGAAATGGCGCCCCATCATTGGCGTCAGTGGGGGAAATGGCGCCCCATCATTGGCGTCAGTGGGAGGAAATGGCGCCCCATCATTGGCGTCAGTGGGGGAAATGGCGCCCCATCATTGGCGTCAGTGGGGGAAATGGCGCCCCATCATTGGCGTCAGTGGGGGAAATGGCGCCCCATCATTGGCGTCAGTGGGGGAAATGGCGCCCCATCATTGGCGTCAGTAGGGGAAATGGCGCCCCATCATTGGCGTCAGTGGGGGAAATGGCGCCCCATCATTGGCGTCAGTGGGGGAAATGGCGCCCCATCATTGGCGACAGTGGGGGAAATGGCGCCCCATCATTGGCGTCAGTGGGGGAAATGGCGCCCCATCATTGGCGTCAGTGGGGGAAATGGCGCCCCATCATTGGCGACAGTGGGGGAAATGGCGCCCCATCATTGGCGACAGTGGAGGAAATGGCGCCCCATCATTGGCGTCAGTAGGGGAAATGGCGCCCCATCATTGGCGACAGTGGGGGAAATGGCGCCCCATCATTGGCGTCAGTAGGGGAAATGGCGCCCCATCATTGGCGTCAGTAGGGGAAATGGCGCCCCATCATTGGCGTCAGTAGGGGAAATGGCGCCCCATCATTGGTATCAGTGAAAAGAATAGTGCCTCATTATTGATTTCAGTGGGAGGAAGAGTGCCCCATCATTGGTGTCAATGGAAATGGTGCCTCGTCATTGGTGTCTGTGGGAAGAATAGTGCCCCATCAATGGTGTCCATGAGGGAAATAGTGCCACATTGTTAACAGTAGAAGGAAAGCTTTATCTGTCTCAAATTTTTTTTTATATACAAATGTCATAGGGGTACAGTGTTTCATGACCATGCAATTGTCATTCAAAGTGTGCTGAAAGCTGAAAATTGGCCTGGGCAGGGAGGGAGTAAAAGTGTCCGGTATGGAAGTGGTTAAACAGTGTGTTTTAGTAACACTTTAACCACTTGCCTACCGGCGTATAGTCATATGACGGCGGCAGGAACCCTTCGTCCCTCCTGGTCGCTGTCATACGACGTCCTCGGCATTGTGGAGAGTGCAACCGCGATAGCTCATCACAGAGCAGGGACGTGATATACACACTGGCCCAGATTCAGGTAGAATGGAGCAATATTTGCGTGGGCAAAGAGCAAATATTTTTCTCTGCGCCCACGCAAATATTGCGTTTTGCCCGCGATTCACGGAGCAGTTGCTCCGTAAATTGCGCGGGCGATATGCTAAACAGCCGGGCGTAAGGCTGCCTAATGTAAATGATCCCGCCGGGGGCGGGAATCATTTAAATTAGGCGCGCTCCCGCGCCGAGCGAACAGCGCATGCTCCGTCGGGAAACTTTCCCGACGTGCATTGCGGCAAATGACGTCGCAAGGACGTCATTTGCTTCTAAGTGAACGTGAATGGCGTCCAGCGCCATTCACGGTTCACTTACGTAAACGACGTGAAATTTAAATTTCACGAGCGGGAAGCGCAGCTATACTTTAGCATTGGTTGCGCCTGCTATTAGCAGGAGCAACCTTGCGCTAAAGTGGCCGTACGGAAACTCCGTACCTTGCATGCGCAGGGCCCGCGCAACTTTTGTGAATCGGTGGTAGTATGCAATTTGCATACTATACACAGATCACAAAGGCCGCGCCCCCTAGCGGCCAACGCAAGAATGCAGCCAAAGATATGAAGGCATAAGGAGGCTTATGCCTGTCATATCTTAGGCTGCAGTCGGTGTAACGAGGTTCCTGAATCAGGAGCACTCGTTACACCGGAGCAAGTAAGCACTTGCGCCGCGCAACCTATGGTTGCGCGGGCGCAAGTGCTTCTTGAATCTGGCCCACTGATCCTCATCTTGTCAGGGGAGAGGAGAACTGATCGTATGTCTCCCCCCCCCAGGTTACACATTTAACCCCTTGATCGCCCTCTAGTGGTTAACTTCTTCCCTGCCAGTAACATTTTTACAGTAAACAGAGCATTTTTATAGCACTGTTCGCTGTATAAATGTGAATGGTGCCAAAATAGTGTCAAAAGTGTCCGATGTGTCCGCCGCAATGTCACAGTTACTAGTAAAAAAATTAAATAATAAAAATACCATAAATCTATCCCCTTATTTTGTAGACGCTATAACTTTTGCGCAAACCAATCAAACGCTTATTGTGATTTATTTTTCCAATAATATGTAGAAGAATACGTATCGGCCTAAACTGAGGGAAAAAAAATGTATTTTTGGGGATATTTATTGTCGCAAAAAGTAAATTTTTTTTTAAATTGTCTCTCTATTTTTGTTTATAAAAAAATAAAAAATGCAGAGGTGATCAAATACCACCAAAAGAAATCTCTATTTGTGGGGGGAAAAAACGTCGCATGACCGTACAATTGTCATTCAAAGTGTGACAGCGCTGAAAGCTGAAAAGTGTCCTGGGCAGGAAGGGGGGTGAAAATGCCCGGTATTGAAGTAAGAAATGGGGGGACGTAAAAATGCGGTCAACTGCTTTTTTTTTTAGCGCTTCTCCCCCTCCAAAACTGTGAGAGTAAACTCACCCTAACTGTACCATTTTACACGATTACGAGTACACGATTGTTCTGGTGTCAGTGGAGATACACAAAGCATCTTTGGTATTAGGGGGAGGAATAGTGCCTCACTATTGACGCCAACGGAAGAAATCTTGCCCCATCGTTGGCGTCAACCGGGGGGGAAATCTTGCCCCATCGTTGACGTCAACCGGGGGGGGAAATCTTGCCCCATCGTTGACGTCAACCGGGGGGGGGAAATCTTGCCCCATCGTTGACGTCAACCGGGGGGGGAAATCTTGCCCCATCGTTGACGTCAACCGGGGGGGGAAATCTTCCCCCATCGTTGGCGTCAACCGGGGGGGAAATCTTGCCCCATCGTTGGCGTCAACCGGGGGGGAAATCTTGCCCCATCGTTGGCGTCAACCGGGGGGGGAAATATTGCCCCATCGTTGGCGTCAACCGGGGGGAAATCTTGCCCCATCGTTGGCGTCAACCGGGGGGGAAATCTTGCCCCATCGTTGGCGTCAACCGGGGGGGAAATCTTGCCCCATCGTTGGCGTCAACCGGGGGGGAAATCTTGCCCCATCGTTGGCGTCAACCGGGGGGGAAATCTTGCCCCATCGTTGGCGTCAACCGGGGGGGAAATCTTGCCCCATCGTTGGCGTCAACCGGGGGGAAATCTTGCCCCATCATTGGCGTCAATGGGGGAAATCTTGCCCCATCATTGGCGTCAACCGGGGGAAATCTTGCCCCATCATTGGCGTCAATGGGGGAAATCTTGCCCCATCATTGGCGTCAACCGGGGGAAATCATGCTCCATCATTGGCCTCAACGGGGGAAATTGTACCCCCGTCATTGGCGCCACCGGGGGGAAATCTTGTCCCATCATTGGCGCCACCGGGGGGAAATCGGGGCCCCATCATTGGCGTCACCGGGGGGAAATCGGGGCCCCATCATTGGCGTCACCGGGGGGAAATCGGGGCCCCATCATTGGCGTCACCGGGGGGAAATCGGGGCCCCATCATTGGCGTCACCGGGGGGAAATCGGGGCCCCATCATTGGCGTCAACCGGGAGAAATCGGGCCCCGTCATTGGCGTCAACCGGGAGAAATCGGGGCCCCATCATTGGCGTCAACGGGGGAAAATCGGGCCCCGTCATTGGCGTCAACGGGGGGAAATCGGGCCACGTCATTGGCGTCAACGGGGGAAAATCGGGCCCCGTCATTGGCGTCAACGGGGGGAAATCGGGCCACGTCATTGGCGTCAACGGGGGAAATCGGGGCCCCGTCATTGGCGTCAACGGGGGAAATCGGGGCCCCCGTCATTGGCGTCAACGGGGAAAAAACGGGGCCTCGTCATTGGCATCAACAGGAGAAAATCGGCCCCCATCATTGGCGTCAACGGGGGAAATTGGCCCCCATCATTGGCCCATCATCCCCACAAGCTTCAATCAAAACTGGATATACGGCTTTGGGTGTTTGTGGCGTTTACTTGCTTTTGGCTTATAAGAGGAAAGTGGAGGAACTCCGCCTAGGACACATGTAGATCGTGTTCCTGGAAGAGGGTTGAAGCCGGGATCCCAACGCTGCAAGACCTCAGAGCCCTTTACTGCAATATCACTTTTATTGGAGTCTTTAGTAAGAAGGAGATATTTTTTTTTTTTCCTATTTTTACCACGCAGGCAAAATGCAAATCGCGTCCAAACACTTCACCTCCCTCGTCAGGTCAGGTCCGGGCCGTTTACCTCCCTCTCTGGAGATCGTCTCTTTATGCACAGATTGCAAATCCTCCCTGGGAACACGACTCCTTTCCTCATACATTATTGCTCAGGCCTGACAAGGCTTTTAAATGGATAAACCATTTTTTCCCCCCCCTGAGATATTAAAGTCAGTAAAACTCGTAGATCACGGACAGGAGTGGCCGTCGCACGCGGCGCAAAGCAATATACCAGCTGTGATCAAAGTGTTATCCTATGGGGAACGGAAATAAATGCTTTGGGTACCCTAAAAACATAATTATTCAAATCAAGAAATCCTATTAACCCCTTCACCTCTACAGATAGTTTTTATTTCATTTTTTGCACTCAAGGAATATTTTTTCAGCTATACAGTGGAACCTCGGATTACGAGTATAATCCGCTCCAGGAGAATGCTTGTAATCCAAAGCACTCGCATATCAAAGCGGGTTTCCCCATTGACGTCAATGGAAACAAAAATAATTATTTCCGCATTGACTTCAATAGAAAGCAATACCGCATGCGGCCATAGGTGGGGGGGGGGGGCGCCAGAGATGTCTTCATCAGTTTAGTCCAATACGTATTCTTCTACATATTTTTGGTAAACAAAAATAGCAATAAGCATTTATTGATTGGTTTGCGCAAATCTTATAGCGTCTTCAAAATAGGGGATATATTGATGCCATTTTTATTATTACTGTATATACTCGAGTATAAGATGACCCGAATAGAAGCCGAGGCACCTAATTTTACCACAAAAAAAAAAAAACTGGGAAAACGTATTGACTCGAGTATAAGCCTAGGGTGTCCATCTGCATGCCTCACTTTGCCTCACTGTGTCCATGCCTCACTGTGTCCATGCCTCACTGTGCCTCACTGTGTCCATGTGCATGCCTCACTGTGCCCATCCCTCACTGTGTCCATGTGCATGCCTCACTGTGCCCATCCCTCACTGTGTCCATGTCCATGCCTCACTGTGCCCATCCCTTACTGTGTCCATGTCCATGCCTCACTGTGCAAATGACTAGACTTACGTTTAACATGCATGGGAGTATATAGAAGGGGTGCCTTGCTTTGAAAAAAAAAAAAAATCGGTGCTCCCCGGCCGTAGGTCCCCCAGACAGAAAACTTTGTACACTTGTAGAGGAAGAGTGGGGCTATATGTGTGCCAGTTTGGGGTCCAGAGGACCTAGGGCCGGCCGGTCCCGGGTCCCCAAAGTCCGGGAGAACAGGTGCAAAAAGGTGACTCGAGTATAAGCCGAGGGGGGCATTTTCAGCACCAAAAAATGTGCTGAAAAACTCGGCTTATACAGTAATTTTTTTTACTAGTAATGGCGGCGATCAGTGATTTTTAGTGGGACTGCGACATTGCGGTGGACACATCGGACACTTTTGTGGGACCAGTGACATTTATACAGCGATCAGAGCTAAAAATAGCCACTGATTACTGCATAAATGACACTGGAGTGAGTGTTTCTAACTGTAGGGGGATGGGACATTTACATGCACAGATCTTGGTTCTGGCTCTCGTGCCCGCGATCTCAGGTGGCCGGCAGACAATGCAGCCTGCTATGGCTCCTAAAGGAGCCGGCGTACAGGTATGGCGATTTGCGGGAACGAGCCAACCTGCCACCGTAAATGAGCGCGAGCTGGTTGTCAAGTGGTTGGTAAATCAACCCCTGTATATCCACTTGAGCTCTTAAGGATTTTACCCCCTTTATGGCCAGGCCATTTCTTGCTAGTAATGTATGGTCATGCAAGGCTGTACCCAAATTAAATTGATATCATTTTTTTTTCACACAAATAGAACTTTCTTTTGGTGGTATTTGATCCGACCGAAAAATTGGAGAAAAAAAAATATTTTTTTTACTTTCTGCTATCAAACATCTTCCCTTCTCTTCCCTCTTCCCTTTTCCCCTTCCTTTCCTTCTCTTTCCTGTCCCTTTCTCTTTCCTGTGCCTGTCCCTTCTCTTTCCTTTCCCTTCTCTTTTCTGTCCCTTTCCTTCCCCTTCTCTTTCCTGCTCCTTTCCCGTCCCTTTCCCTTGCTGGCCCTTCTCTTTCCTGTCCCTTCTTTTCTCTTGTCTTTCCTGTCCCTTTCCCTTGTTGTCCCTTTCCCTTTCCTTTACCTTACCCTTCTCTTTCCTGTCCCTTTCCTTTCCCATCCCTTTCCCTTGCTGGCCCTTCTCTTTCCTGTCCCTTCTTTTCTCTTGTCTTTCCTGTCCCTTTCCCTTGTTGTCCCTTTCCCTTTCCTTTACCTTACCCTTCTCTTTCCTGTCCCTTTCCTTTCCCATCCCTTTCCCTTGCTGGCCCTTCTCTTTCCTGTCCCTTTCCCTTCCTGTTCATTTCCCTTCTCTTTCCTGCTCCTTTCCTTTCCCGTCTCTTTCCCTTGCTGGCCCTTCTCTTTTCTGTCCCTTTCCTTCCCCTTCTCTTTCCTGCTCCTTTCCCTTTCTGGCCCTTCTCTTTCCTGTCCCTTCTTTTCTCTTCTCTTTCCTGTCCCTTTCCCTTGTTGTCCCTTTCCCTTTCCTCTACCTTACCCTTCTCTTTCCTGTCCTTTTCCCTTCCTGTCCATTTCCCTTACCCTTGTTGTCCCTTTCCCTTTTCTTTCCTGTCCAATTCCTTTCCCTTCTCTTTCCTATCCAATTCCTTTCCCCTCTCTTTCCTGTCCCTTTCTCTTTCCTGTCCCTTTCTCTTTCCTGTCCCTTTCTCTTTCCTGTCCCTTTCTCTTTCCTGTCTCTTCTCTTTCCTTTCCCTTCTCTTTCCTGTCCCTTTCTCTTTCCTGTCCCTTTCTCCTTTCCTGTCCCTTTCTCCTTTCCTGTCCCTTTCTCCTTTCCTGTCCCTTCTCTTTCCTTTCCCTTCTCTTTCCTTTCCCATTCCTTCCCCTTCTCTTTCCTGCTCCTTTCCTTTCCCGTCCCTTTCCCTTGCTGGCCCTTCTCTTTCCTGTCCCTTCTTTTCTCTTCTCTTTCCTGTCCCTTTCCCTTGTTGTCCCTTTCCCTTTCCTTTACCTTACCCTTCTCTTTCCTGTCCTTTTCCCTTCCTGTCCCTTTCCCTTGCCCTTCTTTTTCCTGCTCCTTTCCTTTCCCGTCTCTTTCCCTTGCTGGCCCTTCTCTTTTCTGTCCCTTTCCTGTCCCTTCTTTTCTCTTCTCTTTCCTGTCCCTTTCCCTTGTTGTCCCCTTTCCCTTTCCTCTACCTTACCCTTCTCTTTCCTGTTCTTTTCCCTTCCTGTCCCTTTCCCTTACCCTTGTTGTCCCTTTCCCTTACCCTTGTTGTCCCTTACCCTTTACTTTCCCTTCTCTTTCCTGTCCAATTCCTTTCCCTTCTCTTTCCTGTCCAATTCCTTTCCCTTCTCTTTCCTGTCCAATTCCTTTCCCTTCTCTTTCCTGTCCAATTCCTTTCCCTTCTCTTTCCTGTCCAATTCCTTTCCCTTCTCTTTCCGGTCCAATTCCTTTCCCTTCGCTTTCCCGTCCAATTCCTTTCCCTTCTCTTTCCGGTCCAATTCCTTTCCCTTCTCTTTCCTGTCCAATTCCTTTCCCTTCTCTTTCCTGTCCAATTCCTTTCCCTTCTCTTTCCTGTCCAATTCCTTTCCCTTCGCTTTCCCGTCCAATTCCTTTCCCTTCTCTTTCCTGTCCAATTCCTTTCCCTTCTCTTTCCTGTCCAATTCCTTTCCCTTCTCTTTCCTGTCCAATTCCTTTCCCTTCTCTTTCCTGTCCAATTCCTTTCCCTTCGCTTTCCCGTCCAATTCCTTTCCCTTCTCTTTCCTGTCCAATTCCTTTCCCTTCTCTTTCCTGTCCAATTCCTTTCCCTTCTCTTTCCTGTCCAATTCCTTTCCCTTCTCTTTCCTGTCCAATTCCTTTCCCTTCGCTTTCCCGTCCAATTCCTTTCCCTTCTCTTTCCGGTCCAATTCCTTTCCTCATTTTGTGAAAAACTGAAAAGGTGAACCAACACCCTCCCCCGATTCCCCACTGTACTTACCTTCATGGGTGAGGAGCGGGTCAGTGCCCACACAGCAGGTGTAGTGGTCTGCAAATTTGAACTCCCTGCTCTACTTCCACTTCTTTCTGTAGGGCTTCCAGGACTGATCAGCGTGACTCCGATTGGTCAAAGTGGTCACGTGCCAGTGCTGACCAATCGGAATCGCTCTGATCAATCCCAGAAGCCCTAAGGAAAAAAGGGGTAGAAGAGCGGGGGGGGGGGGGGGCATCTCAAATCCCTGAGCTGCTACCCCTGCTGCGTGGGCACTGACAGCTGAAAAGGAGAACTAACCATAGGGAGGATTTAGCAGTTTGTAGCATTTACTACATTAGAATGTATTTCTTTTCTCTGTGTGAAGGAACGGGAAGCTCTTTCTTACCGTAATTCCGAGAGTTCATCTGTTTGAAGAGGGCGATGACTTCCACGTGGTATCCAATCTCCACTTCAAACCGAGAGCGGGAGACAAGCAGGCAATGGCCTTTTACAATGGCAGACGGCCTCTGCCAGTTGCTGCACATGGCGAGAATGGCGGTAATGACAGTTCCCCCGCTGGAGGACTTAGAAAGTGGCGGGATCTCCACATCTTCCATCCCCTCTAAGGGTTTTAAAGACACGTTCTGGAGTCGTTGGACCTCACTCACTGCAAATAAAAAAAGGAAACATGGTCAGCCCTGCCCCCAAAAAACGGCCTGGTCATGAAGGGGAAAAATCTTCCAGAGGTCTATTGGTTAACATTGACACCCGCAGTGGTTCACATGAATGGAGTGCGCTTGTGATGCGGTGCGGGAAGCAAAGGAATCGCTGCAAATCCCACACCCCATCAGTGTGAACCGGGGGGGGGTGAAGGAAGACAAAGCTTGTTAACCACTTAAGACCCGGACCTTTAGGCAGCTAAAGGACCTGGCCAGTTTTTGCGATTCGGCACTGTGTCGCTTTAACTGACAATTGCGCGGTCGTGCGACGTGGCTCCCAAACAAAATTGGCGTCCTTTTTTCCCCACAAATAGAGCTTTCTTTTGATGGTATTTGATCACCTCTGCGGTTTTTATTTTTTGCGCTATAAACAAAAATAGAGCGACAATTTTGAAAAAAATGCAATATTTTTTACTTTTTGCTATAATAAATACCCCCCAAAAAACTATAAAAAAAAAAAAAAAAATCGTCAGTTTAGGCCGATACGTGTTGTTCTACCTATTTTTGGTAAAAAAAAAAAAAAATCGCGATAAGCCTTTATTGATTGGTTTGCGCAAAATTTATAGCGTTTACAAAATAGGGGATAGTTGTATTGCATTTTTATAATTTTTTATTTTTTTACTACCAATGGCGGCAAACAGCGATTTTTTTCGTGACTGCGACATTATGGCGGACACAACACACAATTCTGACACATTTTTGGGACCATTGTCATTTTCACAGCAAAAAATGCATTAAAAATGCTCCAAAATAGGGGATAGTTTTATTGCATTTTTACTGATTACTGTGAAAATTACTGTGAAAATGACAATTACAGTTTGGGAGTTAACCACAAGGGGGCGCTGAAGGGGTTAAGTGTGACCTCATCTGTGTTTATAACTGTAGAAGGGTGTCGCTGTAGGTGTGACATCATTGATTGCGATTCCCTATATGAGGGAACACACGATCAATGACGGCGCCACAGTGAAGAATGGGGAAGCTGTGTTTACACACAGCTCTCCCCGTTCTTCAGCTCCGGGGACCGATCGCGGGACTCCAGCGGCGATCGGGTCCGCGGGTCCCGCGGTCACGGAGTTTCGGACCGGGACGTGGAAGCACGCAGTGGGCGGGCGCCCACGACCCACGGCTGGGCACCTAAAGAGGAAGTACCTGTACGTGCTTGTGCCCAGCCGTGCCATTCTGCCAACGTATATGTGCAGGAGGCGGTCCTTAAGTGGTTAAACAATCACGGTTTCTTTTACGCTTTCCCGTCATCCTCTTCTAATTTGAAGCACAGACCCCCCCCCGGGAACTGGAGGAAAAGACAATCGTCTGTTTGGGCATCCTTGACTTACTGAGGCCGGTGTAATCTTCCAGGCTGAAGTTCCACATCTTGGTGGCGGGATCTAGAAAACACACACAACATAAAAATCCAGTGTCAGCCATAAACATGCAGCCAGCAGGAAATCAATGGAGTGCATTCACCCAGTCCTATAAATCTCAATTTGTACATTTATAGATCTACGACTCAAACCAATTGCTGTACTATACGAGACGACACCGCTAATTCTCCAAGCCTAGAGTGATTAGGATGTGAAGCGACGCCGTCACAATGGGGGTTGATTTACTAAAACTGGAGAGTGTGAAATCTGGTGCAGCTCGGCATGGTAGCCAATCAGCTTCTGACTCCAGTTTTTCAATTAAAGCGTTTGTTAACTTAACCACTTAAGACCCAGACCTTTAGGCAGCTAAAGGACCCGGCCAGTTTTTGCGATTCAGCACTGCGTCGCTTTAACTGACAATTGCACGGTGGTGCGACGTGGCTCCCAAACAAAATTGACGTCCTTTTTTCCCAACAAATAAAGCTTTCTTTTGGTGGTATTTGATCGCCTGTGTGGTTTTTATTTTTTGCGCTATAAACAAAAAAGCGCGACAATTTTGAAAAAAATACAATATTTTTTACTTGTTGCTATAATAAATATCCCAATTTAAAAAAAAAAAAACACATTTTTTTTCCTCAGTTTAGGCCGATACGTATTCTTCTACATATTTTTGGTAAAAAAAAAAAAAAAAAACGCAATAAGCGACTGGTTTGCGCAAAAGTTATAGCGCCTACAAAATAGGGGACAGAATTATTATTTTTTATTATTTTATTTTTTTACTAGAAATGGCGGCGATCTGCGATTTTCATTGGGACTGCGACGTTATGGAGGACACATTTGACACATTTTTGGCACCATTCACATTTATACTGCGATCAGTGCTATAAATATGCACTAATTACAGTATAAATGTGACTGGCATTGAAGGGGTTAACACTAGGGGGTGAGGAAGGGGTTAAATGTATTCAATGCATTGTGTTCTAACTGTAGGTGGAGGGGGGGTGAGTGGGGGAGGGGTGACCGATCTGTGTCCCTATGTACAAGAGACAAAGATCGGTCTCCTCTCCAGAGACAGCACCGCTGTCTCTGTGTGAGCCGGCAATGAGAGATGATCTCATATGTTTACATATGAGATCATCTCTCATTGGCCGCACAGATAGCATCGCAAACGGCCACTCTGATTGGCCGTTCGCGGCGATCTGTAATTGGCTGTGTCCAAGGGACACAGCCAACACAGAGTTTCCCCGCTGCGCGCTCTGGAGCGCGCGCGGGGAACGCGCAAAGGGGCGGACGTCAATTGACATCCACTTGGATTTTGGGATCCGCGCTGTAGCCGTCATTTGACTATAGCGCGGATCCCAAGCGGTTAACCACTTAAGACCCGGACCTTTAGGCAGCCAAAAGGACACAGACCGTTTTTGCGATTCGGCACTGCGTCGCTTTAACTGACAATTGCGCGGTCGTGCAACGTGGCTCCCAAACAAAATTGGCGTCCTTTTTTCCCCACAAATAGAGCTTTCTTTTGGTGGTATTTGATCACCTCTGCGGTTTTTATTTTTTGCGCTATAAACAAAAATAGAGCGACAATTTTGAAAAAAATTCAATATTTTTTACTTTTTGCTATAATAAATATCCCCCAAAAACATATATAAAAAAAAAATTTCCTCAGTTTAGGCCGATACGTATTCTTCTACCTATTTTTGGTAAAAAAAATATCGCAATAGGCGTTTATCGATTGGTTTGCGCAAAATTTATAGCGTTTACAAAATAGGGGATAGGTTTTTTGCATTTTTATAAAAAAATATTTTTTTACTACTAATGGCGGCGATCAGCGATTTTTTTCGTGACTGCGACATTATGGCGGACACTTCGGACAATATTGACACATTTTTGGGACCATTGTCATTTTCACAGCAAAAAATGCATTTAAAAATGCATTGTTTACTGTGAAAATGACAATTGCAGTTCGGGAGTTAACCACAGGGGGCGCTGAAGGAGTTATGTTTCACCTAGTGTGTGTTTACAACTGTAGGGGGGGTGTGGCTGTAGGACTGACGTCATTGATCGAGTCTCCCTTATATAAGGGATCACTCGATCGATACGCCGCCACAGTGAAGCACGGGGAAGCCGTGTTTACATACAGCTCTCCCCGTTCTTCAGCTCCGGGGAGCGAATGCGACGGAGCGGCTATAAACAAATAGCCGCGCCGTCGTCCCGGATCGCTCCCCGAGGGAATCAGACCGCCGCATGTAGCGGGGGGGTCCCGATCGGACCCTCGACCCGCGGAAAGGCGGGGACGTACATGTACGCCCATATGCCTGTACGTGCCATTCTGTGGACGTACGTATACATGCGGCGGTCGGGAAGTGGTTAAGCGGTTAAAGGAACCTATTTAGAAAACAAACCTTTACAACCCCTTTAATGTGGAATGTATGTTCTTTAGTGGAAGAACATTCATTCTTATCAAACTGTAATAAACTTCTGCTTTAAATCCAAAATGTTACATAAAGATGTTTTTTTTTCTCTTTTTCTGGATCATTAGAACCAATCCCTGTCACCGTAATACCAACTCACCATAACTTTTGCTGGGGATCGTTTTAAACAAAGCAATGAGCTCCGCGTTGTAACCCACTTCAACCCGGAAACGATCTTCGGCATGTTTAACGCACCTTCCTTTCACGGCCGTCCCCGGTTTCTTAGCCTGAGCCGTATCCAAGACGCTGCCGCCCGCCTTCTCTCTGCCATCTGTAGCCGTCTTGTTCCCGGCGGCGGAAGCATATTTGGAGCTTTTGCTATAAAACTGAGAGACGTTACTTGTACTCTTTACAGGCTCCGAGACGTCTTTCCCGGCACCGGGAGGTGCGTCCGCAGACTTGTATGAGTTTGGTTTGGATGGCTCGTGGATTTGGTTTGGGGCTGCCGTAGCGCCAAAGTTCTGAGGCTGAAAATCCAGTCTAGGTGCGACCGGTAAAGATACGGGAGCATTTTGACAAGAAGACTGTGCCTCTGTCTTTGCAGGAGACGAGAAATTTTGGGCGGAGCCAATGGAAACCTGGGCAGGTACCCCCCTGTTAGCGCCACCTACTGAGTGCAAATTAAAACTTCCTGTTTTTGAAGGGTTCAACGTAACGCTGTTATTTTGTAACAGTTCTTTGGCAGTTGGGGGGACATTAAAGCCTTTCTGCTTGTTTTGCTGCACGCTCCCTCCAAACTGTTGCGGGATTGACGTCTGGACGTTGGAAGAGACGGGAGCGGTCTGGATAACTCCACTCTTCTGCGCCGCGAGTCTCTCGGCTCTCCTCGCCAACGCCTTCTGCCGGTTCTCCTCAATCTTCCTCCTCTGTTCCTCCGTCAGGCAGACTGACATCTTTCCAGGATGAGGTTCGAACTTCCCGAAAATGACCCGTCAGCATCTGGAAAACAAGGAAAGTTAGGGGGGCACGGGGCGGACAAGAGGCGTTACGCTCTATTAACCACTTAAAGCGGAAGTAAACTCAACGATTTAATAGTTTCCAAAGACAGTTACATTCCCGGCATGCCGGAAATGCTAACTGTCTCATTGGCTGTGCTCTCAACCAAACGGTCACACCATCCAATGGCTGGTGTCATAACTGATCACATGTGCAGCATCATGGCAGTTAAAGATTAAACAGAGGCCAAGATGGCGGCTTCCTTGGCTGAAAATGATAGGCGGGTTTACTTCCACTTTAAGACCCGGACCTTTAGGCAGCTAAAGGATCCGGCCAGTTTTTGAGATTCGGCACTGCGTCGCTTTAACTGACAATTGCGCGGTCGTGCGACGTGGCTCCCAAACAAAATTGACGTCCTTTATTTCCCACAAATAGGGCTTTCTTTTGGTGGTATTTGATCACCTCTGCGATTTTTATTTTTTGCGCTAAAAACAAAAATAGAGCGACAATTTAAAAAAAAAAACATTTTTTACATTTACATTTTGCTATAATAAATAAATAAATAAATAAATAAATAAATAAATAAATAATAAATATCCCCCAAAAATATCTAAAAAAAAAAAAAATTTCCTCAGTTTAGGCCGATACGTATTCTTCTACCTATTTTTGGTATAAAAAAAATCCGCAATAAGCGTTTATTGATTGGTTTGCGCAATGTTTTTATCGTTTACAAAAAAGGGGATCGTTTTATTGCATTTTTATTAATTTTTTTTTTTTTTTACTACTAATGGCGGCGATCAGCGATTTTTTTCGTGACTGCGACATTATGGTGGACACTTCGGACAATTTTGACACATTTTTGGGACCATTGTCATTTTAACAGCAAAAAATGCATTGTCTACTGTGAAAATGCCAATTGCAGTTTGGGAGTTAACCACAAGGGGGCGCTGAAGGGGTTATGTATGACCTCATCTGTGTTTCTAACTGTAGGGGGGTGTGGCTGTAGGTGTGACGTCATCGATTGTGATTCCCTATAAAAGGGAACACACGATCGATGACAGCGCCACAGTGAAGAACAGGGAAGCCGTGTTTACACACAGCTCTCCCCGTTCTTCAGCTCCGGGGACCGATCGTGGGACTCCAGCGGCGATCGGGTCCCGCAGCCACGGAGGACCGGATCGCGTGCCCGCGACCCCACGGCTGGGCTTAACGAGCCACGTACATGTACGTGCCCAGGCGTGCCATTCTGCCGACGTATATCGGCGTTAAGGGGTCCTTAAGTCAGGGGTTGACAAATTTTCTTGGAATCTAGGAGCCAGCTAAAAAAGTTAGGAGCCAGAAAACGCGCCCCGTCGCGACGAGCTTGCGCGCAGAAGCGAACACATACGTGAGCAGCGACCGCACATGTAAACGGTGTTCAAACCACACATGTAAGGTATCGCCGCGATTGGTAGAGCGAGAGCAATAATTCTAGCCCTAGACCTTCTCTGTAACTCAAAACATGCAACCTGTAGAGTTTTTTAAACGTCGCCTATGGAGATTTTAAAGGGTAAAAGTTTGACGCCATTCCACGAGCGGACGTAATTTTGAAGCGTGACATGTTGGGTATCAATTTACTCGGCGTAACATTTTCTTTCATAGTATTAAAAAAAATGGGGATAATTTTACTGTTGTCTTATTTTTTTATTTAAAAAAGTGTATTTTTTTCCCCAAAAAAGTGCGCTTGCAAGACCGCTGCGCAAATACGGCGTGACAGAAAGTATTGCAACGATCGCCATTTTATTCTCCAGGGTGTTAGGATAAAAAATATATATAATGTTTGGGGGTTCTAATTAGAGGGAAGAAGATGGCAGTGAAAATAGTGAAAAATTGCTGTTTAACTTGTAATGCTTAAAGCGGGAGTTCACCCATTTCTAAAAAAAATTTTTTTGTTCCCCTTAGCTTCCTGCTCGTTCGGTCTAGGGGAATCGGCTATTTGTTTTAAAATATGAGCTGTACTTACCCGTTTTCGAGCTGCATCTTCTTCCGGGTATGGTCTTCGGGAGCGGGCGTTCCTTCTTGATTGACATTCTTCCGAGAGGCTTCCGACGGTCGCATCCATCGCGTCACTCGTAGCCGAAAGAAGCCGAACGTCGGTGCGGCTCTATACTGCGCCTGCGCACCGACGTTCGGCTTCTTTCGGAAAATCGTGACGGGATGGATGCGACCGTCGGAAGCCTCTCGGAAACCTGTCAATCAAGAAGGAACGCCCATTCCCGAAGCCCATACCCGGAAGCGACGGAGAGGATGCGTCTCGTAAACGGGTAAGTACTGCACATATTTTAAAATAAATAGCCGATTCCCCTAGTAATAACGAGCAGGAATCTAAGGGGGAAAAGTGCCCTCTAAGGGTGAACCCCCGCTTTAACTTGTAATACCAACGGCCACCACCAGATGGCGCCAGCTTACACATCTGGTGGTAATAACTTGTAATACCAACGGCTCACCACCAGATGGTGCCAGCTCAAAAAAAAAAAAAAAAATTATTTTTATTTATTTTTTTGCCCCCCCTTCCAAGCCAAGTCGCCAGGACCCTATTTCTAGTCGCCATGGCGACCTGGCGCCCGGGATTTGTCGACCCCTGCCTTAAGTGGTTAATCTAAACATCGAACCGTTTTAGGATGCGGTGAAGAAATCAATTAGGCGGACGTTCCCCTCCGGGGACAGCTGTATACCTCATTTCCAAGAACTATGTTCACAGACAGTGCCGTATTTCATGTTTACCTCTGAAGAGGCGACGTAGCCGGCCTAAACCGCTCTGTCACGTCTCCGCCACTTACATTGATTAATAATAAACTGTGCAATCGGTAAATGAGGAAGTCGTTACAATACCAATCTATCTCAGCAGAGGCCGGGTGATCCCTACAAATTCACGGCTGGGTGAAATTTTTTTTTTTAAAGTGTTTGTAAAGATGTTTTTTTTTTTTAATTAACCACTTAAGGATCAGAAAGATTTGCCCCTTTAACCATTTAAGGACCGCCTCCTGCACATAAATCTCGGCAGAAGGGCACGGCTGGGCACAAGCACATGCCCGTACCTTGCCTTTAAGAGCCCAGCCGTGGGTCGCGTGCGACCCGGTCCGAAGCTCTGTGACCGTGCCCGCGGGACCCGATCGCCGCCGGTGTCCCGCGATCGGTCACAGGAGCTGAAGAACGGGGAGAGGTGAGTGTAAACACAGCTTCCCTGTTCTTCTCTGTGGCAGTGACACCGATCGTCTGATGCCTGTTACAGGGAACGACGATCAGTGACGTCACACCTACAGCCACGCCCCCCTACAGTAAGAATCACTCCCTTAGGGAACACTTACGCCCACTAGCGCCCCCTAGTGGTTAACCGCTTCACTGCCATTGTCATTTTCACAGTAAGGGTCCTTTCACACGTTCGTCCATTTTTTCATACGTCTGTTTACGGACTGCAATGTTTTCCAATGGGATAGCGTACATTAGCGGATGAGCATCCGCTAACGTCTGTTAACATCCGTCTCCGTTAAGCTCTGTTTTTTTAAACGGAAGAAAACCCTATTTTTCTTCCGTCAAAAAAACAGAACGCACGAAAAACGGATGTTAGCGGACGATCCGTTTAACATCCGATCCGCTAACATCCGTTTTTCATCAAAATATGTAATAAAAATAAAGTTCTACAAAAAAAAAAAACGGATGAAAAAACGGATCAACTGTTGATAAAAAACTGATCTAAAAAACGGTCCGCACGTGTGAAAGGACCCTTACAGCTTTATAGCACTTTTCACTGTGAAAATGACAATGGTCCCAAAAATGTGTCCGCCATAATGTCGCAGTCACGGAAAAAAAAAAAAACGCTGATCGCCGCCATTACTAGTAACAAAAAAAAAAGAATTATTAATAAAAATGCCATAAAACTATCCCCTATTTTGTAAACGCTATAACATTTGCGCAAACCAATCGATAAACGCTTATTGCGATTTTTTTTACCAAAAATAAGTAGAAGAATACGAATCGGCCTAAACTGAGAAAAAAATAATGTTTTTTATATATTTTTGGGGGATAATTATTATAGGAAAAAGTAAAAAGTATTGCATTTTTTTCAAAATTGTCGCTCTATTTTTGTTTATAGCGCAAAAAAATAAAAACGGCAGAGGTGATCAAATACCACCAAAAGAAAGCTCTATTTGTGGGAAAAAAAGGACGCCAATTTTGTTTGGGAGCCACGTCGCAAGACCGCGCAATTGTCAGTTACAGCGACGCAGTGCCGAATCGCAAAAAGGGGCCTGGTCCTTAACCTGCATAATGGTCCGGGTCTTAAGTGGTTAAGGACCAGGCCAATTTTTTGCCATACAGTACTGCGTCACCTTAACAACTCAAAAGGATTGTAAAGGTAATTTTTTTTCCCCTAAATAGCTTCCTTTACCTTAGTGCAGTCCTCCTTCACTTACCTCATCCTTCCATTTTGCTTTTAAATGTCCTTATTTCTTCTGAGAAATCCTCACTTCCTGTTCTCCTGTCTGTAACTCCACACCGTAATGCGAGGCTTTCTCCCTGGTGTGGAGTGTCGTACTCGCCCCTCCCTTGGACTACAGGATAGTCAGGACGCTCTCTACGTTGCAGATAGAGAAAGGAGCTGTGTGTTAGTGAGCGTCCTGACTCTCCTGTAGTCCAAGGGAGGGGGGCGAGCACGACACTCCACACCAGGGAGAAAGCATTGCATTACTGTGTGGAGTTACAGACAGAAGAACAGGAAGTGAGGATTTCTCAGAAGAAATAAGGACATTTAAAAGCAAAATGGAATTTTGCTACAAAATTACTTAGAACCCCCCAAACATTATATTATTATTTTTTTCTAACACCCTAGAGCAGGGGTCTCCAACGGGCGGCCCTCCAACTGTTGGGGGAACTACAAGTCCCATCATGCCTCTGCCTATGGGAGTCATGCTTGTAAATGTCAGCCTTACAATGCCTCATGGGAATTGTAGTTCTGCAACAGCTATTGGGCCTCCAGTTTGAGACCCCTGCCCTAGAATATAAAATGGCCGGTCGTTGCAATACTTTACGTTACACCGTATTTGCGCAGCGGTCTTACAAGCGCACTTTTTTTTGGGGGGGGGGGGAATACACTTTTTTTTTATTATTATTAAAAAATAAGACAACAGTAAAGTTAGTACCCAATTTTTTTCATATTGTGAAAGATGATATTACGCTGAGTAAATTGATACCCAACATGTCACGCTTCAAAATTGCGCCCGTTCGGCGACAAACTTTTACCCTTAAAAAAAAAAAAGAATTCTACAGGTTGCATGTTTTGATTTATAGAGGAGGTCTAGGGCTAGAATTATTGCTCTCGCTCCAACGTGTGTGGTTTGGACACCGTTTTCATATGCGGGCGCTGCTCACGTATGCGTTCGCCTCTGCATGCGAGCTCGGCGGGACGGGCGCGTTTAAAAATGTATTTATTTTTTCTTATTTATTTTATCTTTTATTTTTACACCGTTATTTAACCACTTGCCGACCGCCGCATGTATATGTACGTCCACAGAATGGCACGTACAGGCAGATGGGCGTATATATACGTCCCCGCCTTTCCGCGGGTCGGGGGTCCGATCGGGACCCCCCCGCTACATGCGGTGGTCGGATTCCCGCGGGGAGCGATCCGGGACGACGGCGCGGCTATTCGTTTATAGTCGCTCCGTCACGATCGCTCCCCGAACCTGAAGAACGGGGAGAGCTGTATGTAAACACGGCTTCCCCGTGCTTCACTGTGGCGGCGCATCGATCGTGTGTTCCCTTTTATAGGGAGACACAATCGATGACGTCAGACCTACAGCCACACCCCCCTACAGTTGTAAACACACACTAGGTGAACCCTAACTCCTACAGCGCCCCCTGTGGTTAACTCCCAAACTCCAACTGTCATTTCCACAATAAACAATGCAATTTAAATGCATTTTTTGCTGTGAAAATGACAATGGTCCCAAAAATGTGTCAAAATTGTCCGAAGTGTCCGCCATAATGTCGCAGTCACGAAAAAAATCGCTGATCGCCGCCATTAGTAGTAAAAAAAAAAAAAATTTATAAAACTATCCCCTATTTTGTAAACGCTATAAATTTTGCGCAAACCAATCGATAAACGCTTATTGCGATTTTTTTTTACCATAAATAGGTAGAAGAATACGTATCGGCCTAAACTGAGGAAAAAAAATGTTATATATGTTTTTTGGGGATATTTATTATAGAAAAAAGTAAACAATATTGCTTTTTTTTTCTAAATTATCACTCTATATTTGTTTATAGCGCAAAAAATAAAAACCGCAGAGGAGATCAAATACCACCAAAAGAAAGCTCTATTTGTGGGGGAAAAAGGACGCCAATTTTGTTTGGGAGCCACGTCGCACGACCGCGCAATTGTCTGTTAAAGCGACGCAGTGCCGAATTGTAAAAACGCCTTTGGGCATTTACCAGCATATTGGTCCGGGGCTTAAGTGGTTAAGGACCGAGTCTCTTTATGAGATTTGCTGTTTACATGTTAAAAACTTTTTTTTTTTGCTACAAAATTACTTAGAACCCCCCAAACATTATATTATTATTTATTTTTTTAACACCCTATAGAAGAATAAAATGGCGGTCGTTGCAATACTTTCCGTTACACCGTATTTGCGCAGCGGTCTTACAAGCTCACTTTTTTTTTTTTTTATTAAAAAATAAGACAACAGTAAAGTTAGCCCAATTTTTTTTCATATTGCGAAAGGTGATATTACGCCGAGTAAATTGATACCCAACATGTCACGCTTCAAAATTGCGCCCATTTGTGAAATGGCGACATACTTTTACCCTTAAAAAAAAAATAATTCTACAGGTTGCATGTTTTGATTTATAGAGGAGGTCTAGGGCTCTCGTGCCAATGTGTGTGGTTTGGACACCGTTTTCATATGCGGGCGCTGCTCGCGTATGCGTTCGCTTCTGCATGCGAGCTCGGCGGGATGGGCGCGTTTAAAAATGTATTTATTTTTTCTTATTTATTTTATCTTTTATTTTTACACCGTTATTTAAAAAAAAAAAAAAAATTGTGTCACTTTTATTTCTATTACAAGGAATGTATGAAATGACATTAGCATCAAGTTTTTTTTGGGGGGTGCACTGAATTTGGGGGCCCCTGTGTGGCCCTAGAAGGGGGAGGGGGGGTTGTAGCTCTTAGAAGAAGGTAGGGCAGACAAGAGACTTTTGCCCCCCCCCCCCATATGAAAGCAGCTCCCCGATACCTGAACGTTCCCATAGCAACCGCAGTACATTGCTCCTACAACTGCATATCCCTGGGCCGGGAGACTTCAGCGCCCCCCACAGGCCATGGCTGTTGTAGAGTTTATTATATTGCTGCCCTGACTGGATAAGGGTGGAGTCCCCCTTTAAGGAGCCCCCCTGTCCCCAATGTTTCCATGAAACTCCCCCATTCTGCTGCTCAGGGAGGACAGTCCCCAGCCAATCACGTCACAAGGTGAGCCCCACACTGTATACACATTCCAGGGCCCACCACTGACCACTAACCAGTCTCCATAACTAGTACCTGACCAGCCAGCTTCATATTTACCCGCCGGGATCCATGACAGCTCAGGGCAGCCCTCTGCCGCTGCTAACACGCCGCGTCATCACCGGGCGACGGACGGGCATTGATGTCCCCGCCCACCCCGGGCAGCCCCGCCGCCGCCATCTTGACTACTGGCAGAACGCATGAGACTGCCTGAACGTCTCAGTATTGTGTTGTGTAGAGCAGCATGGAGTATGTCCCTGTGGGAGGGGATTTCCTGCTCCCTGTAGAAGCCTCGAATGAGAGGGGTTGTGTTGTGTATGTACAGCAGAGGAGGTCCAGATTCTGGTTCTGTTGCCATGTTTACCTTGAAACAAGTCAAATCAATTCTATTGCTGAAAATGCTGGTTGTCATGCTGATTGGAGGAGCCAGTGTATGGGTCAGGTGTACTGTTTGTTCTCTGACTTTGCTGGCTGCATGCTTGTTCAGAGTTGCCAACAGGCTCAGAGGAGAGTTCAGGGGCAGCTGAAAAAGAAAGAAAAATGCTAAACTGCTCCTAAGGCTGCTTTCACACTGAGGCGTGCAGCCGCGGTGACGGTATAACCGCGCTATTTGTAGCGCGGCTATACCGGCGTATTTACCGCAATATTCGGGCGCTAGCGGTGAGGTTTTAACCCCCGCTAGCGGCCGAAAAAGGGTTAATACCGCGCTTTCCCATTGATTTCAACGGGAAGGCGCGGTATAGGAGCGGTGAACACCCCGCTCCTATATCGCGGTAAAGATGCGGCTAGCAGGACTTTTGGTGCACTTCTGCTAGCGCACCACTTCAATGTGAAAGCCTTCGGGCTTTCACATTGAACACTACAGGGCATGATTTTTCATGTGGTATAGCAGCGCTATTTTTAGCGCTGTACCGCATGAAAAACGCCCCAGTGTGCAAGGGGCCTAAACGTCCGATTACTGGCAGCACATGAGGCCTCAAACATTTTTTAGCGACACCTTTGATAATGTAGGCGTATTATTTTAATTAGGGGCGGGGCATTCATTTGTAGGCATGGCCTAGCAGGGGAGGAAAATGTGGAGCGCACTGCGAAAGATGGGCGTGGTTTCAATTACGCTAAATATTAGGTGCAGCTTAAAGGGGGTGTGGTTACATAAAGTGTGAGACGCCTTACATAGTGGAGAATGTGGTAATATACAGTAAAACCTTGGATTGCGAGATAGTTGTCCTGTGGACAGATTCTCCCCCCTGAGCTGTGGGTCTCTGAAGCTCCTCCAGAGTTACCATGGGCCTCTTGGCTGCTTCTCTGATGAATGCCCTCCTTGCCCGGCCCGGTCAGTTTAGGTGGACGGCCATGTCTTGGTAGGTTTGCAGTTGTATCATACTCTTTCCATTTTCAGTTGATGGATTGAACAGAGCTCTGTGAGATCTTCAAAGCTCGGGAGATTTTGTTTTATAACCTAACCCTGCTTTATACTTCTCCACAACTTTATCCCTGACCTGTCTGGTGTGTTCCTTGGCCTTCATGATGCTGTTTGTTCACTAAGGTTCTCTAACAAACCTCTGAGGGCTTCACAGAACAGCTGTATTTATACTGAGAATAAATGACACACAGGTGGACTCTATTTACTATCTAGGTGACTTCTGAAGGCAATTGGTTCCACTAGATTTTAGTTGGGGGTATCAGAGTAAAGGGGGCTGAATACAAATGCCACCCCCCACACACACACACTTTTCACATATTTATTTTAAAAATAATTTGGACAATCATTTATCATTTTCCTTCCACTTCACAATTATGTGCCACTTTGTGTCGGTGGATTTTGGTTGATATGACTGTTCTCCAATGTAACGCAGACAGGTCCACCATCAAGAATTTTGGGGCCCCTTACACAGCTTCAGGCATGTGTAAGCACCCCCCCCCCCCCTGGAGCAGAGAACCGGGGGGGGGGGTGCTGCCGCCTGAAATTGAGAAGCTGGGGGGGGCCTTTACAAAGAAAATAAGAAATAAAGAAATATATATATATATATATAAAATAAATTATAAAAAAAGGGGGGTAGCCATCCGGGGCCCTGGGGACCTCTGGGCCCTTTAATAAAAATAAAAAAGAAACCTCTGGGCTCTTTAATAAAAAAAAAAAAAATAAACATTTATAAAAAATACATAAAAAAAGGGGGGGTTGCCACCCGGGGCCCTGGGGACCTCTGGGCCCTTTAATAAAAATAAAAAAGAAAGCTCTGGGCCCTTTAATAAAAAATAAATATATAAAAAAAAATAAACATTTATAAAAAATACATAAAAAAAAGGGGGGTTGCCATCCGGGGCCCTGGGGACCTCTGAGCCCTTTAATAAAAAAATATACATACATATATATATATTTATATATATATATATATATATATATATATATAAAAAAATTAAATTTGTTTATAAAAAAAGGGGGGGGGGTTGCCATCCGGGGGCCCTGGGGACCTCTGGGCCCTTTAATAATAATATATATATATATATATATATATATATATATATATATACAGTATATATATATATATATATATATATAAAAATAAAAAATAAACAAATATATAAAAAGAAAAGGGGGGGTTGCCATATATATTTTTTTTTAAGGGGGTTGCCATCCGGGCCCCTTACAGGTGTACTGCCTGTACCCCCCTGATGGCGGCCCTGAACGCAGATGATGTTCTATTGATGTTCACTAATAACGGACATAGCAGGGCTGATACTAAATAGGTTTTCCTGTATGTCAAAGTTTACATAAGTGGCCTTTCAGGACTAATTGTGCCTCTCTGCGTAATGTAACACGAAGCAGAGAAACAGAAACCGCGGGGGTAATTAGTAGAATAGCGCACTGCTCTGCCATAATTAATGTGCTGCTCCACATAACCCGTCCAGGACATGAATGAGATCCCTGCGCTGGAAACATGAAGAAATAAAAACTCCACCTCTTCAGTCTTGCGCGGTTGTATCGGCTCCTCTCTCGTACTGATATCACCTATTCTGATTTCACTGCAAACAATGTGCATTAGAAGCTGCAGCAAGTCAGATAGAGCCCCGCTCCATTTCCTGTGTGGAGGATACCCAGCATCATCTAGCCCAGTGGGCTCCAAACTACAGCCCACCGCAGTGGCGGTGCGTCCATAAGGGGTGCACAGGCGCCACCCCCTCTCTCCTGCCACCTCTCTATCACCATAGATAGATTCATGCATTGCATGAATCTACCTATGGTCGCCACTGCCACCCCCTATTCAGGTGCCCCGCCCCCTTTTCGGTCGCCAGGAGCCTGAATCACAACGGCGGGGTATTTTTTGGAAGCACCTGATTAGAGCCGTAGGCTCTAATAGGCGTCCAAAAAGGTGAACAGCGGGAGCCATGCTTTGTGTTAGGAAAGTGAATAAATATTCACTTTCCTAACACTGAACCACCTCTCAGCCAATCAGCTGCTCGGGTCTGTTACCTGTCACTGATTGGCAGCACTGGTGGGCATTGATTGATGGCACTCGTGGGCATTGATAGGTGACAATGTTGTGCACTGGTGGGCACTGATACATGGCACTGGCAGGTGGCACTGGTGGGCACAGATGAGGTGCCTGTGTCTCATCCTCTTCGAGACCGATGTCCCTTGCACAGAAGCTGTTGGCTGAGGAAGGGAAGAGAGGACGGGAGAAGATATCGAGGAGCATGGAGGACATCGCCGCCATGACCCACTGCTCAACTGACGCAAGGTAAGTGCCGGGCAGGCAACGGATGCACACTGGCAGCATTTGATTGGCACAGTGGCAGCAATTGATGGGCAAAGTAGCAGCAATTTATGGGCACACTGGCAGCAATAGATGGGCACAGTGGCGGCAATTGATGGGCACAGTATCAACAATTGATGGACACAGTGGCAGCAATTGATGGGCACACTGTCAGCAATTGATGGGCATAGTAGCGGCAATTTATGGGCACACTGGCAGCAATTGATGGGCACAGTGGCGGCAATTTATGGGCACAGTGGTGGCAATTGATGGGCACAGTGTTGGCAATTTATGGGCACAGTGGCAGCAATCGATGTGCACACTGGCAGCAATCGATGTGCACACTGGCAGCAATTGATGGGCACAGTAGCGGCAATTTATGGGCACACTGGCAGTAATTGATGGGCACACTGGCAGCAATTGATGGGTACAGTACGGGCAATTGATGGGCACAGTAGCGGCAATTTATGGGCACACTGGCAGTAATTGATGGGCACACTGGCAGCAATTGATGGGTACAGTATGGGCAATTGATGGGCACAGTGGCAGCAATCGATGGGGACACTGGCAGAAATTATTGGGCACAGTAGCAGCAATTTATGGGCACACTGGCAGCAATTAATAGGCACAGTAGCGGCAATTTATGGGCACACTGGCAGCAATTGATGGTTACAGTATCGGCAATTGATGGGCACTGTAGCGGTAATTGATGGGCACAGTGGCAGCAATTGATGGGCACACTGGCAGCAATTGATGAGTACAGTAGCTGCGTTTGAATGCACAGTGGTGTCAATTTATGGGTACAGTGGCTGCGTTTGATGGCACAGTGGTGGCAATTGATGGGATGGCACAGTGGCTGCGTTTGATGGGCACAGTGGCAGCAATTTATGGGCACAGTAGCTGCATTTGATGGGCAAAGTGGCTGCAATTGATGATTTTTTTTTTTCATTTTGTTTGCACTCCCCAAAATATTTTGAGCACCAGCCGCCACTGTGGCCCAGGGGCCAGATGCAGCCCTTTGCTTGTTTTTATCTGGCCCTTGGGGCACTATTTCATCCACTGATGCCAACAATAGAACAATGGGGTATAACTGCCCTCCCACTGATCCCAATGAAGAGGCACAATTCCTCCCAATGACACCAATAATGGAGCAAAACTCCTCCCACTGACACCAAAGATAAGGCATTGTTTTTGCCCACTGACATCGGGGCCTTTTTTACTCCCAATGGCTGTAGCCCGGTCCCCCAAAATTCTGAAGGACAGTGAACTGGCCCTTTGTTTTTCTGGCACTTTTTGTTTAAGTCAGTATCTTTTTCTAGAAAATTACTTTGAACCCCCTATACATTTTTTTTTCCTTTTTCTTTTTTTTTATCAGAGACCCTAGGGAATAAAATGTTGCAATTTTTTCCAATGTCACACAATATTTGTGCAGTGGTTTTGAAAACACAATTTTTATAAAAAAACAAAACAAACATAAGGCCATATTCTCAAATACTTTACGCCTGCGTATCAGCAGATACGCCGACGTAAGTCCGATCCTGCGCCGTTGTATCTTAGGCTGCAATATTTACGCTGACTGCTAGGTGGCGGTCAGCGTAGAATATGCAAATGACTAGTCACGCCGATTCTCTAACGTACGCTTGCCCGCCATAGTGTTTTAACGTCGTTTCCGTAAGCGATACGCGGCGTAAAGATAAAGATGCCCCCTAGGTGGCGTACTCAATGTTAAGTATGGCCGTCGATCCCGCGTCGAAATTTGAAAATGTAACGTCGTTTGCGTAAGTCGTCCATGAATGGCGCTGGACGCCATTTACATTACAGTCAAAACAAATGACGTCCGTGAGACGTCATTTAGCGCAATGCACGACGGAGCATGCGCATTACGATCGGCGCGGGAGCGCGCCTAATTTAAATGATCCACGCCCCCTACCAGGATCATTTGAATTAGGAGGGCTTGCGCGGGTGGACTTTACGTGACGCCGCCGCAAGTTTACAGGTAAGTGGTTTGGGAATCAGGCACTTGCCACTTAAACTTGCGGCGGCGTAACGTAAAGGACATACGTTCCGCCGCCTCAGATATTTAAGAATATGCCCCCCAATATTTACTTAAACTTTTTGTATAATATGAAAGATGATAGATGATACCTAACGCTATAAAATTGCGCACGCTGGTGGAATGGCGACAAACTGCGTTACTTAATAATCTCCATAGGCGACAATTTAAACTCCTTTACAGGCTACCTGTTTAGAGTTACAGAAGTGGTGTAGTGCTAGAATTATTGCTCTCGCTCTAAGGTTTGTGGCCTCACATGTGTGGTGCGAACACCGTTTACATATGGGTGTGCGACTTATGTATGCATTCGCTTCTGTGTGCGAGCACAGAGGGATGGGGACACTTTACTTTTTTTTATTTTATTATTATTATTATTATTTATTTTACTTATTTTTACACTGTCCCTTTAAATAAAAAAAAACTAATTTGGGTCACTTTTATTCCTATTACAAGGAATGTAAGCATCCCTTGTAATAGAAATAAGGATGACAGAGATCTGGCGTCAACAAGACGTCAAATAATAATAATAAAAAAACATTATTAATAAAATATAAACACTACAAAGAAATAATAAAATGTGATAAATAAAAATAATAAATGAAAAACAATAAAAAAATTTTTATTGGAGTGCCAATAGTTTAGTACTAATAGAAAGAGGTACCTACATCCTGTCAGATTAGAGATTTTTTTTTGTGTTTGAGGCTTGTGGACTTTAATGGTACCGTAACAATTAGATTACACAAAAGTATAAAATACGTTTTTATTGAATTAACATCAAAATATTAAAACATACATATTTAACCACTTCAGCCCCAGAGGATTTGGCTGCCAAATGACCAGGTCACTTTTTGCGATTCGGCACTGCGTCGCCTTAACTGACAATTGCGCGGTCGTGCAACGTGGCTCCCAAACAAAATTGACGTCCTTTTTTTCCCACAAATAGAGATTTCTTTTGGTGGTATTTGATCACCTCTGCCGTTTTTATTTTTTGCGCTATAAACAAAAAAATAGCGACAATTTTGAAATTAAAAGCAATGGCCGGGATTCAGAAAGAACGTACGCCGACGTACAGCGGCGCATTTATGCGCCGGGCGTAGCGTATCTAAGATACACTACGCCGCCGTAACTTATTTTTTTTTTTTTTTAATCCACAAAGAATCCGCGCCGTAAGTTACGGTGGCGTAGTGTATCTTTGGCGGCGTAATGGCGCGGAATTCAAATGGATGTAATGGGGGCGTGTTTTATGTAAATACGTCGTGACCCGACGTAAACAGCGTTTTTTTCCAACTGCGCATGCGCCGTCCGTGGGGGTATCCCAGTGCGCATGCTCGAAATTAACCCGGAACAAGCCAATGCTTCCGACGGTGACGTCATTCTACGCAAATCCCTATTCGCAAAAAACGTAAAAATTTCACATTTCTACACGGGAAGGACGGCCATACTTAAAATTGAGTACGCCTCATAACAGCAGCTTTAACTATACGAGGACACCACCGAAGCTGCAGACGGACGCCGGACCCGACGAGGCCGCCGATGGACGCCCGCGCAAGACACCAAAACTGTAAGTACTAAAATGTTTTTTTTACAGGAATTGCGGGTCCACTTTAGGGGTGCGCGCTATACGCCGGAGCGTGCAATACCCCGATAAATACGGTAAGTTTTTATTGAATTAACATCAACATATTAAAACATACATATTTAAAATGGGCAGTACCAATTCACCCTGTGTCAATTAAATTGAAACAGGGTGAACTGGTACTGCCATTCTGTTAGTTGTACCCCCCCCCCCCTTGAATGAATAGACAGAGATATATATTTTAAATTTGTATGTTTTAATATGTTGATGTTAATTCAATAAAAACTTAAATTATTTTATTATTATTTTTTTTTTATTATATTCTAATTTAATTTTATACTTTTGTGTAAATTAATTGTTCCGGTACTATTAAAGTCCACTAGCCTCAAACACAAAAAAACTTCTCTAATTTTAAAACATTAATAAAAAAATTATTAATATAAAAATAATAATTAACAAAATAATTTTAAGTATGCTGTGTGAATAAAAAAAAAAAAATAGTTTCTCAAATATGACTGCTAAAGTGGAAATATCCTTTAAATTCCAGAGCCTTGATGTTACCTAACCTTTTTTTCAGTCCACGTTTTATAATCATGTCAGATTTGTACATTGGGGCATCTATCAAGTGACAGATAAACACATTCCGTCCCATTAGGACCCTCACCAATAACAAGCTGATCACATCAAAAAAAAAAAAGATCCAGTCCGCTGCCTTTCATGTGTGTCTGTCACCCGTGATATAGAGACCAAGGGTCTTGTCCATTGACGTAGATGGAACATTTTGTTATACAGACCCTCTGGGACGGCGCCCTGGTGACCCCGCAGTGCAGAGGAGCGGACGGCTGATGGAGATAATATCGATCGCAGGCCGGTGATCAATGCCGCGGTAAGAGATGACCAGTGATGTGTAAAATATCAAATACAGCATAGAAATACAAGATGGAAATTATTTCCTTTCACAGAGGGCCAGATTCACAGTCGAAATACGCCGGCGTATCTACTGATACTCCGGCGTATTTTCAAATTTGCCGCGTCGTATCTTTAGTTTGAATCCTCAAACCAAGATACGACGGCTTCTGGCTTCGATCCGACAGGCGTACGGCTTCGTACGCCTTCGGATCGTAGGTGTAATACTTCGGTGCCCGCTGGGTGGAGTTTGCGTCGTTATCCGCGTTGGGTATGCTAATTAGCTGTTTACGGCGATCCACGAAGGTACGCGCGGCCGTCGCATTCTCTTACGTCGTCGCTAGTCGGCTTTTCCCGTCGTAAAGTTACAGCTGCTATTTCATGGCTTATATTTCGACCAGCCATGTTTTTTTTTTTGCGTAAGTCGTCCGGGAATAGGAAAGGACGTAACGCACGTCGCCGTTCAAAAAATTACGTCGGTGCGACGTCATTTCGCGCAAAGCACGGCGGGAAATTACAAAACGCAGCATGCGCAGTACGTTCGGTGAGGGAATGCGCCTAATTTAAATGATACACGCCCCATTTGAATTAGGCGGGCTTGCGCCGGACGGATTTACGCTACGCCGCCGCAAGTTTACAGGCAAGTGCTTTGTGAATCAAGCACTTGCGCTTAAAACTTGCGGCTGTGTAACGTAAATGACATACGTTACGCCGCCGGAATTCTAGGTGAATCTGGCCCAGAGAGTCTTATCTTCCACACCAGGAAGGCTTTTATGTTGGGTTGGTAGTAGACGTGTGACTTACCACATCTACTCTTCCCGTCAGATACCACCAATTACTCAATAAGAGACACTATACTGCGTTTTCGAGGAGTCCGTGTTTTAAAGATGATAAATTTTTTTTTTATCGTACATCATGGGAAACAGAGCAGCCATAGTTATTACTATGTGGGTCATAGACCACCTTCAGGTGATTGGACACTGGCATAATCAAAGACAGGAATTTCCCCTCCTATATAACCCCTCCCATACAGGAAGTACCTCGCCAGTACGGTCGAGTATCTGGAACACCTAGGTTGGATTCTCAACCTAGAGAAATCAGCCTTGCAACCAGTAAAAAGACTGGAGTATTTGGGTGGAACTGAGGATTCTGAAATGTGAAGCAGGGGACTGTGATGCGTGGGGGGAACTGAGGACTCTGAAATGTGACGTGGGGGACTGTGATGTGTGGGGGGAACTGAGGACTCTGAAATGTGAAGCAGGGGACTGTGATGCGTGGGGGGAACTGAGGACTCTAAAATGTGAAATGGGGGACTGTGATGCGTAGGGGGAACTGAGGACTCTGAAATGTGAAGTAGGGGACTATGATGCGTGGGGGGAACTGAGGACTCTGAAATGTGAAATGGGGGACTGTGATGTGTGGGGGGAACTGAGGATTCTGAATTAAAGGATTGTCATATAGAAAGAAAGGGTTGAAAAAAATGGTTTGGACCTCTTAGAATTTAATTTAATTCAATGTTTTAAAATACATTTTAATTTAATTCCCCCGATAGAGAATGTGCGTTTCCTTTGTAATGACTGCAAACATTACCCAGATATTGAAAACCAAATAAGCGCGCTCCTCTAATCGCTGAGTGTTATTATTTGTTATTATTATTATTATTTTTTATGGGCTTCGAGAGAAAATAAAATGGAAGAGATTCTAGAAAATGACAGGAAGGTTTCACACTCCGGCTCAGCAGGCTTTCATTAATGAAGGAAAATGAATGAATAATGAAAGCGGTCTGCAGACTCCATGTTCCCCGCAGAGCCCCCCATACCGGCCTGTTATAAAACAAAGTAAACTCCCCTCCACCCACCGCCGGGCTCGGCGTTCCAGGAACGGGGGGGCCAGATTCACGTAGAATCGCGGCGGCGTAACGTATCCTAGATACGTTACACCGCCGCAATTTTTCATCGCAAGTGCCTGATTCACAAAGCACTTGCGATGAAAACCTACGCCGGCGCAAGGCGGGCCAATTCAAATGGGCGTGTGCCATTTAAATTAGGCGCGCTCCCGCGCCGGACCTACCCCGTTTCCGAACTCCCGCCGTGCTTTGCGCGAAGTGACGTCATTTTTTTGAACGGCGACGCGCGTAGCGTAATTCCGTATTCCCGGACGGCTTACGCAAACGACGTTATTTTTTAAATTTCGACGCGGGAACGACGGCCATACTTTACACAGCAATACGGTTGCTGACTAAAGTTAAGGCACCAAAAAAAAAACGACTAACTTTGCGACGGGAAACTAGACTAGCGGCGACGTAGCGAACGCGAAAAACCGTCGGGGATCGCCGTAACTCCTAATTTGCATACCCGACGCTGGTTTACGACGCAAACTCCCCCCAGCGGCGGCCGCGGTATTGCATCTTAAGATCCGACAGTGTAAAACAATTACACCTGTCGGATCTTATGGATATCTATGCGTAACTGATTCTATGAACCAGCCGCATAGATAGAAACAGAGATACGACGGCGTATCAGGAGAAACGCCGTCGTATCTCATTTGTGAATCTGGCCCGGGGTCTGTAGATGAATGTGAAGGTGGGGAGAGGAGAGCGGTAAATGCGTTGTAGCCCTATTATCTATTGACCAGGCCGGGGACAAGGGTTGGGCAGGAGGGACAGCTCCTTTGGGCACAGTGGAGCAAAGGGGGGGGGGCAGAGAATGGACACAGGGCAGTAAAGCCATTCTACAGCGCGTGCGTTAACAGTGGGGGAGGGGTGCAGTTCCACGTCCTTGCCCTGGGCACTAGATGAACCTGTCCCGGTACTGCCAGTGACCTCTGACCTTGGGTGGGCAGAAAAGGTTCCGGTCTATGTATCTGTTAGCGAGCATCGTTACATCTCCAGTTTTTAATAACCTTATTTCTGGGAGAATCGCAGTTCCCGAGCCAACCCTGTACGCCACCACCGCGAACAGCGCCAATTCAGTCAGACAGCTCTTCCTCATTTATGGCAATGTCATTTCTAGACAGCCATCTGTCCAGCCATGAAAACTTCCGACCACCCCCCACCCAACCGTTCAATTTTTTTTTTTTTATGAAGGCGGCAGCGCAAGGACCTGCTGCGTCAACGCGCAGGCTGCCATAACTCGTAGCAACCGTTTCAGTTTTAGTTTATGCTCTTTTATATGGTCTTTGCCTAAATAAGCATGTGTTTTTTTATTATAATTTTTTTGTTGCGTAAACGTTTTATTTATTTGTTTTTATTATTTTATCACATTTTTTTAAAAAATGTTTTGTTGTATAAACAATTTATTTATTTAGTTTTTTTATTTTATCACAATTTTTTTTAAATCTTTTTGTTGCAAAAACATTTTATTTATTTGGTTTTATAATTTTTTGTTCCATAAACGTTTTATTTATTTGGTTTTATTATTTTATCACATTTTTTTTTCATTATTTTGTGTTGCATAAACGTTTTATTATTTGTTTTTATTATTTTATCTTATTTTTTTTATTATTTTTTGTTGCATAAACGTTTTATTTATTTGGTTTTATTATGTTTATCACATTTTTTTATTATTTTGTGTTGCATAAACGTTTTATTATTTGTTTTTATTATTTTATTTTATTTTTTAATTATTTTTTGTTGCATAAATGTTTTATTTATTTGGTTTTATTATTTTATCACTTTTTTAATAATTTTTTGTTGCATAAACAATTTATTTATTTGGTTTTATTTTTTTTATCACTTTTTTATATATATATATTTTTTGGTATATATGTTTCATTTTATTTGTCTTCATTATTTTATCGCAATTTTTTTTATTATTTTTTATTATTTTTTGTTGCATAAATGTTTTATTTATTTGGTTTTATTATTTTATCACTTTTTTAATAATTTTTTGTTGCATAAACAATTTATTTATTTGGTTTTATTATTTTATCACTTTTTTATATATATATTTTTTGTATATATGTTTCATTTATTTGTCTTCATTATTTTATTGCAATTTTTTTTTATTATTTTTCTTGTTGCATAAACATTTTAGTAATTTGGTTTTATTATTTAATCACAATTGTTTTTATTATTCTTTGTTGCATAAACGTTTTATTTATTTGGTTTTATTATTTTATCACAATTTATTTATAATTTTTTGTTGCATAAACATTTTATTTATTTGGTTTTATTATTTTATCACAATTTTTTGTTGCATAAACATTTTATTTATTTGGTTTTATTATTTTATCACAATTTTTTTAAATTTTATTTTGTTGCAAAAACATTTTATTTATTTGTCTTTATTATTTTATCAAAAATTATTATTTTTATTTTTTTTTTGTTGCATAAACATTTTAGTTATTTGGTTTTATTATTTTATCACAATTTCTTTTATTAATATTTTTTGTTACTGTGTAAATAGGATCAGCTCATGTATAGAAACATGAAGCCATTGTTCGACTGTCTCATTTTGGAGGACTAGAATATTGGCATTACATCTTTTTCTGCACATTGTCATGTTTTTATAATATATTCTATATGTATTTTTGTATTAATAAATTTCTATATATTTTTTATTTTTGTATTTTATTACTTGTTGCCTATACAATCCCAATTACAGAGGTTGGGGCAGATTCACAAATAATTGCATGGGCGCAGCGTATGTGAGATACGCTACGCCACTGTAACTTACTTTTTTTAGCTTTGAATCCACAAAGAATTTGCGCCGTAAGTTACGGCGGCGTAGTGTATCTCTTGCGGCGTAACGGCGCCTAATTCAAATCGGCGAGTAGGGGGTGTGTTTCATTTAAATGAAGCGCGTCCCCGTGCCGAACGAACTGTGCATGCGCCGTCCCTAAATTTCCCGCCGTGCATTGCGCTAAATGACGTCGCAAGGACGTCATTGTTTTGACGTGGACGTAAATTACGTCCATCCAGATTCACTGACGACTTACGCAAACGAAAAAAAAAATTCTAATTAAACGCGGGAACGACGGCCATACTTACTGTAACATAGCAGGTTTAACTATACGCCACCAAACAGCAGCTTTAACTATACGCCGGAAAAAGCCGACTAGAGACGACGTAAGAGAATGCGACAGCCGCTCGTACGTTCGTGGATCGTCTGAAAAAGCTCATTTGCATACTCGACGCGGAAAACGACGGGAACGCCACCCAGCGGACGTCGAAGAATTGCATCTTAGATCCGAAGGCGTACGAAGACGTACGCCTGTCGGATCTAACCCAGATGCCATCGTATCTTGTTTTGAGGATTCAAAACAAAGATACGACGCGGGAAATTTGAAAGTACGTCGCTTTGTGGATCTGCCCCGTTATCTTTTACAAACGTTTTATTTATTTGTCTTTATTATTTTATCAAAAAAAATGTTTATAATTTTTTTGATGCATAAACATTTTAGTTATTTGATTTTATTATTTTATCACAATTTGTTTTATTATTTTTTGTTGCAAAAACGTTTTATTTATTTGGTTTTATTATTTTATCCCATTTTTTTTTTTTTTTGCATAGACATTTTATTTATTTGGTTTTGTTATTTTATCACATTTTTTTGTTGCATAAATGTTTTATTTGTTTTTATTATTTTATTTATTATTCTATCACTTTTTTTATTATTATTAATTTAGTTGCATAAACGTTTTATTTATTTGTCTTCATTATTTTATCACATGTTTTTTATAATTTTTTTGTTGCATAAACATTTTAGTTATTTGATTTCATTATTTTATCACAATTTTTTATTATTATTTTTTGTTGCAAAAACGTTTTTTTTATTTTCTTTATGTTTTTTTTGCTTAGACGTTTGATTTGGTTTTGTTATTTTATCACATTTTTTTTTGTTGCATACAAGTTTTATTTATTTGGTTTTATTACTTTATCATAATTTCTATTTAAATTATTTTTTTATTGCATAAATGCTTTATTTGTTTTTATTATTTTATTTATTATTTTATCACTTTTTTATTATTATTTTTTTTGTTGCATAAACGTTTTAATTATTTGGTCTTATTATTTTATCACAATGTTTTTTTTTTGTTTTTTTTAAAGATATTTTTATTAGGTTTAAGACAAACCAACAAACAGAAAAACATACAAAAAAAAAAAACACCAGACAACCTGGTCATAAACGTTAGGCAATACACTCAAACATAAAAAAAATAAACTGACATCAGTGCAAAATATAAAGTAGGCACAATGGTAAAACAATGTTTTTTTTTTTTTTTTATTTATTAATATTTTTTTTTATTATTACAATCTTTTATTTATTTTTTGCAAAAAAGACAAAAGCCCAGCTTGCCTCCCTTTTCTTATCTACATTGGCATTGAGCTGCTTGGAAGGCTGATAGTAAGAGGATCTTCTTGTCAATAAGACTTTCCCTTGTCTGGAAAGTAATCCAGCATTCCCCCCCCCCCCCCCTCCCTCCTTCATCTACCACCGCCTCCTCCCTCCCCAACCGCCTGCGTCAGTCCCCCCCAGCAGCGTGACGTTGTCAGACGGGGAGGGAGCTGTCCACAGCACAGAGTGCTGAAACTGCAGCAGCAGCCTAAACTGCCAGCACCTTGCCCAGTCCATACCCCCCTTTTCTCCGCCAGCCCTTTGCTGCAACACCTGCACCCAAGAAGAAGGCCAAGTGGCGGCCAAGGGGATCCAAGAGAGATGTTCCCTTCCGACCTTCTCTAAAGAGAGGCAAAAAAAAAAAGAAGAGACAGAGCCGAGAGCCCCCCGTCTACATTGCAAAGGAAGAAATTCTTCCTCTTGCATCCCAGGGAGGTAGCAACAGCAGCAGCAGCAGCAGCAAGCAGCGAGCTCAACCAACAGCAGGATCCACACCGTCCTCATCATTGCCAGCTGGACCAGCGTGCTGATAGGAGCCTTGCTGGGACTTACGGGAGGGGGAGAGAGAGAGAGAGAGAGAGAGAAAGACGCTGGAGCGTCTGGCTGGCTCGACCCAAGGGGGCTGCCCGCGTTCGGAGACGCCGGTAAGGCGATGGTCGCGTGCCATGCCAAGGCGAAGGAGCACAAACAGCAGCACAGGAAAGGCTCATGAGCGTTCGGCGGGGAACGCCGGGCTCCTTTGGCATCGAGGTGGGGTGAAGAAGGCGCAAGGTAGGCAGCCAGCTTGACTGCTCCCGAAAAAGAAGAAATAGAAGAAGAACCATCTTTATTATTATTATTATTATTATTATTTTTTAAACATTTTTCTTTTTACCGGAATTTTGGCTCCTGGTTGACGTTGTTGAATGGAGGAGACGTGAGACGAAACCTCATCCGAATTTCCCACGGAGGTTGCAATCTTTTTTGTCTTTTGGTTGATGGCACACCCCTGACCCCCTTGGTTTTGGAAATTTATCCACGACATGCAAAGATCGCCCCCCGTTTTTTTTTTTTTTTTAAGGGAGGGACCGTTACAAAAAGATTTTACGATTATTACCTAAAATCGCCGGTAATTTCCTTTTGATAAGACGTTTTTAATCTCCAGGCGTACTTTTTATTGGGTTTGAATAAGAGTTAATGTTCTGTTTTATACACTTAATCCCACTTTGCCCCCTTTTTTCGGGAGTCGAAGCGTTAGGCCGCGTCGGTGGGGGGGCGGTCAAGGCCTACAGTGCACAAGTTTGAGGGATATTACAGGTGCTGAACCAGGGGCACTTTTTTTCCCCCCCTTATCTTGTTTTTTTGGGAGTGAAAGGCCCTCACATGTTCTTGAGAACCGTCTTGCTTTTATGGTGCTGTGGATTACTGAGTCCAAGACAGATGTTGCGCCACCAGGGTCTCCTCAAGTGCCGATGCCGCATGCTTTTCAATGACTTGAAGGTCCTCCTGCTCCGGCGCCCACCGCAGACGCCCAGTTTGCCCATGAACAGCGCCGATCCGGGTTTGGCAGCCAACAATAACACGTTGACGGCCTTGGGGCGGGCTTGGAGGGTTCCGGGAGGCGGGGCGACTCCTGAGGAGGATTGGTGCTATCCTGCGACGGCACCGGGACTTCAGCACCAGCCCACGTCGGTGGTCAGTAGCACTTCCTCGGACGAGTTTTGCAAAGGGAAAAATGAGGACAGGTACTCTTTGGGAAGCCTGGACAGTGGCATGGGGACACCTCTCTGCAGGATTTGCTTCCAAGGACCTGAACAGGTGAGTCGCATTTGTGTGGATGTAATTGTAAAAAATAAAAGTTGCCTGTTGGTCATTGACAGTTGTCTGTTGGTCATTGACAGTTGCCTGTTGGTCATTGGCAGTTGCCTGTTGGTCATTGGCAGTTGCCTGTTGGTCATTGACAGTTGCCTGTTGGTCATTGGCAGTTGCCTGTTGGTCATTGGCAGTTGCCTGTTGGTCATTGGCAGTTGCCTGCTGGTCATTGAGGACAGTGATGGCTTGCTAAGTTAACATTGAGTGTAAGGCTTGCTATACCGATACAGGTGCGACCAGGGCCGTAGCTAAGAGGGTACCCCTGGTCATCCTGTACGGGGCCCATGCCAGCAGGGGGGCCCCAGGCAGCTGGGTGAATCGGATGTGGGCAGGGAGGGTGATCATCATTGCAGGGGGGCAAATACTGGGACCCACCCCCTATATGGCTCTCTCTGCAGCAACTGAAAGCTAGCTTCTACTCCTCTCCCTCCTGCCGGTATTCAGCTGCTGCAGAGAGAGCCATAGAGGGAATGGGTTCCAGTAATTGCCCCCCCCCCCTGCCCGCACTGATTACCCTCCCTGTGCACCATACATTTCCCCCTGCTGCCCAGGCCCCCCTCTACCTTTGCAGTGCTTCCGGCTTCCCTCCTCTCCTTCCCACCGGAAGCTTCAGGATGGAAAGTGGGGGTCACACTCCCTGTGCATCATACACTTTAACCCTGAAGTGCTGCCTGCTTCCCTCCTCCCCTTCCCACCGGAAGCTTCAGAATGGAAAGTAGGGGGAAGGCTCTGGTAAATATGTCACATTTGCCAGCCCCTTCCTTTCCTGAATGAACACAGGTGATCAATCGCTCGCTGTGTTCATTCATAACTAAAGCATAGTAAGCTGTGTTATTTTGGGGGGGCCTGTCAGGTGGGCTTTACGGGGCCCCCATGGTTTCTAACAGCAGCCCTGGTTGTGACCAAGCGTGGGCGCATTTCCACGCTTTGCGTGTAGGACAGCCCATTTATTTCAGCGGGATGCCCTACAAACAAGAAATGCAGAAAGGTAGTCCCTATTTTCCCTGAAAAAGCGCATCCATGCACTGTGGTGCACGCAAAACCGCGCACGGCTGTAGATGCACAAGGGTGGCATGATAAAATAATAGCAGCATAGCGTGTCTGCTAAATGCCAGCGCGTTTCCTATCATGTGTGGAAACGGTGTGATTTTGTGTGATTTCCTGGCACGGATTTGTCTAAAGCGGGGGTCTCCAAACTTTCTAAACAAAGGGCCAGTTTACTGTCCTTCAGATCTTGGGGGGGGGGGGGGCCGGACTAGGGCCAGTGGGAGTAGAAAATGTCCAGGTGTCCAGTGGGAGTAAAGAAATAAAAAAGTTGGAGGAATAGTGCCCCATTGTTGGTGTCAGCAACAGGAATGATTCCCCAATTGTTGGTGTCAGTAGATGGAAACAGTGCCCCAAGGGCCGGATATAGGCAAGCAAAGGGCCGCATCCAGGCCCCAGGGCCGCAGTTTGGAGACCCCTAGTCTAAGAGAATTTATAGCCTTTTTAACATCCGTAGACATTTTGGGGCAGATTCACATACATTTGCATGGGCGCAGCGTATATGAGATACGCTACGCCGCTGTAACTTACTTTGCAAAGCTTTGAATCCACAAAGAATTTGCGCCGTAAGTTACGGCGGCGTAGTGTATCTCTTGCGGCGTAACGGCACGTAATTCAAATCGGCAAGTAGGGGGCGTGTTTCATTTAAATGAAGCGTTTCCCCGCGCCGAACGAACTGCGCATGCGCCGTCCCTAAATTTCCCGCCGCGCATTGCGCTAAATGACGTCGCAAGGACGTCATTAGTTTTGACGTGGACGTAAATTACGTCCAGCCCCATTCACGGACGACTTACGCAAACGAAATAAAAAAATTTAAATTTAACGCGGGAACGACGACCATACTTAACATTGCGTACGCCACCAGATAGCAGCTTTAACTATACGCCGAAAAAAGCCGACTAGAAATGACGTAAAGGAATGCGACGGCAGCTCGTACGTTCGTGGATCGTCGGAAATAGCTAATTTGCATACTCGACGCGGAATACGACGGGAATGCCACCCAGCGGACGCCGAAGAATTGCAGCTTAGATCCGAAGGCGTACGAAGACGTACGCCTGTCGGATCTAACCCAGATGCCGTCGGATCTTGTTTTGAGGATTCAAAACAAAGATACGACGCGGGAAATTTAAAAAGTACGCCGGCGTACTTTCTTTGTGGATCTGCCCCTTTATTTTCTTATATATATATATATAAAAATAGTAATAATAAAAATAAATAAGTATATTTATTTATTTACTTATTTTTTTACTATATATATATATATATATATATATATATATATATATATATATATATATATATATATATATATATATATATATATATATATATATATATATATAATAAAAATAAAATAAAATGTCTATGGATGTTAAAAACGCTATAAATTCTCTTAGACCATATATAATTTATTACTATTATTATTATTATTTAATATATATGAAAATAAAAAATAAGAATTATATATATATATATATATATATATATATATATATATATATATATATATATATATATATATATAAAATAATAATAAATATATATATATAAAACATTTTTTTTATCTATTTAATATATACATATATTTTTTAATTATTATTATGTTTTATTTTATTTATATATATATATATATATAAAAAAATTCTATCTATTTACTATATATATATATATATATATATATATATATATATATATATTTAATACAAACAATATACAGTATTAATTTAAATCCTTTTCGTCTGGTATACTTTTTTTTTTTCATTAAGATTTTATTACATATTTCAAGACATATACAACACAATGTAACAATTAAAAATACTTTTTAATATGTAAATATCTCGGGCAGGGAGGTTTCATCACCTATTCTCGCTGTGCTTCCTGCTAAGTAGTGCAGCACAGTGATTTTTTTATTTTTTTTCTGCTATTCCGCTCATCTCAGTGCAAGTCTATGAGTCATCCCAGACCCATAATTACTCATTAATGGTCTGTTCGCACTGGTGCGTTGTGCTGAATGCACGTTTTTTTTTTTTTTTTACCTCCGTTGCATTAAAGAAGCCTTTTCATTTTGAATGGGGCCACATGAAACCTAAGATGCCGCATACCACGCTTTTTCTTAACGCAATGCACCGCAAAACACAGATCATTCACGTCCGTGCGCTCTGGCACGTTAAACACACATGCTTGGCGGTGCGTTGTGTCAACGCATTGGGGTGCTATTCAAAATGAAATGGCAATGTACCACGCCGCAGTTCACGCATTGCTATGCGTTTTCGGTTACTGCAACACACCAGTGTGAACGGGGGCCTCTAAAGCGAAACAATGGCTTTTCCTTTAACTGCTTTATCTCAGCAGTCAAAGTTTTCAGTGCCGATGCTGGGCCAGATCCACATAGAAATGGATAGGCGCAGCGTATCAGAGATACGCTACGCCGCCGTAACTTTTCCGGCTTTTGTTCGAATCCTGAAAGATTGCGCGCCGAAAGTTACGGTGGCGTAGTGTATTTCTGGCGGCGGAATTCAAATCAGCGATTAGGGGGCGTGATTCATTTAAATGAAGCGCGTCCCCGTGCCGATTGAACTGCGCATGCTCCGTTTAGAAATTTCCCGCCGTGCTTTGCGCGAAATGACGTCGCAACAACGTCACTTTTGAAATTAGACGTGAGTTACGTCCATCCCTATTCACGGATGACTTACGCAAAAAAATTTTTTTTAAATTTCGACGCGGGAACGACGGCCATACTTAACATGGCAAGTCTATGTATACGCCGCAAAATACCAGCTTTAACTATACACCGGGAAAAGCAGACTACAGACAAAGTTAGAAAATGCGATGGCCGCGCGTACGTTTGTGGATCGTCGTAAATCGCTAATTTGCATACCCGACGCGGAAAGCGACGCAAACTCCACCCATCGGGCGCCGAAGTATTGAACCTACGATCCGAAGGCGTACGAAGCCGTACGCCTGTCGGATCGAACCCAGAAGCTGTCGTATCTTGGTTTGAGGATTCAAACTAAAGATACGACGCAGGAAATTTTAAAGTACGCCGGCGTATCAGTAGATACACCGGCGTACTTGCTCTATGAATCTGGCCCGCTGTATATAAAGTTAGACACTCGTCTGCATATAACTATTTGAAAAAGCTTAATAAAACTATAGAACAGCAAACCAATATTAGCCTACGTGTGTAGCAGGAACGTGCATAAAATTGCATGCTGCCATTTAGCAGATGCGCAACAGCGCCATTAATTCTTATCGGCACCCCCGCACATCTGCTAACCTGTGAATTTTCATGCGCAATTTAAAAAAAAGAGCGCAGGGAGTTCTTTTCCCTCTTTTCTCATGCATAGGGCAGCCCACTGAAATGAATGGACTGCCCTACATGCGACTCGCAGGAATGATCGCGCTTTCCGTCGCACTTGCATGGCGTAAACAGAGCCTTAATGTGAAAGTCGCAGTACGAAATATATTTCAGGTATACATTATAGTAATAACATTCATCAATAATACCGGATAACCTCCATTAACGGATTTGTTCACCCCCCACATTGAAATTTCAGTGTTGGCGGGCATGTAGAGTTATCCATTATCTTTCAGTGACTCCATTTTTGAGACCTCGAATTTCCTCGCTTCTACTGTTGGCATTATAACAGAATGATGTCTCCACATTGGCTTTGAATACAGAAGTGGGCCTCAGTGTTAACAAGGGGCAAATGGCTAAATCTGGTGGTGATGAAACCTTGCCAATGGGGTCTTCACATGTTAGAGACCCCAACATTAGACCCAACAACCTCTATAACCACAAGAAATGCTTTGTGTGGATTGAGCCTTTAAGTTGGTGTCCTTTGGGTGCTTGAGGGTACTCTACAACCATTGTCCAGCTGTAAGGCACTATAAATCCTAGAGATACAACATACATGGCCCATTGGGTCTTGCCAGTCCACCAACCCTCCATCTGTGGAGTATCTACTGGTGCCCTTACATACAGAGGTACCACATGCCCCAACGGGCCTTGCCAGCCAACCAGCCCTCCATCCGTGGAGGATCCACTGGTGCCTTGACATACAGAGGTGCCACATGCCCTAGTGGGCCTTGCCAGCCCACCAACCCTCCATCTGTGGAGGAACTACTGATGCCTTGACATACAGAGGTACCACATGCCTAAGTGGGCCTTGCCAGCCAACCAGCCCTCCATCCGTGAAGGATCTACTGGTGCCTAGACATACAGACGTACGACATGTTCAAGTGGGCCTTACCATCCCAGCTCTCCATCCATGGAAGATCTACTGATGCCTAGACATACAGAGGTACCACATGTTCAAGCAGCCCTTGCCAGCCAACCAGCCCTCCATCCGTGGATAATCCACTAGTGCTTTGACATACAGAGGTACCTCCTGCCCTAGTGGGCCTTGCCAGCCCACCAATCCTGCATCTGTGGAGGAACTACTGACGCCTTGACATACAGATGTACCACATGTTCAAGTGGGCCTTACCACCCAACCAGCCCTCCATCCATGGAAGATCTACTGATGCCTAGACATACAGACGCACCACATGTTCATGTGGCCCTTGCCAGCCAACCAGCCCTCCATCTGTGGAGGATCTACTGGTGCCTTGACATACAGAGGTACTATATGTTCAAGCGGCCCTTGCCATCCAACCAGCCCTCCATCCGTGGAGGATCTACTGGTGCCTTGACATACAAAGGTACCATGTGTTCAAGCGGCCCTTGCCATCCAACCAGCCCTCCATCCGTGGAGGATCCACTGGTGCCTTGACATACAGAGGTACCACATGCCCCAGTGAGTCTTGACAGACAACTAACCCTCCATCCATGGAGGATCTACTGGTGCCATCGTGGTCTGGTATACATACAAAGCCTAAAATTATTGATTGTTCTGCAACATCTTTATATCGAGTAACCAAAAACTCCCCCATTGGGTCCTGTGCAGGCCTATGCCTTGTCCTTCCAAACCATCAATGCTTTGTCCCTCCATAATATCGAATGTGCTTCAAAATAGCAGAACCAGCATAGAAATCTCAAGAATGTAGAATTGTTGATGGACAAGGGAGGTGATCTTTCCTCCGCTCGTTTCATAAGCCCGGCTAATTTCTAATTCATAGTTTTCTCTGCTGCCTAAATATTTCATGCTGGCTTTGTGTTTGCTCCATGCGGACAGGCTGCCTCTTACAAAAATAGATCTTCGCTGTAGCAAGCAGAAGGTGAGTGTGGAGGGTTGTGAGTTTGGAACTTTGCTGGCTGCTTCACGATGCGTTCCAGATAGAGCAAGTTTACTTCCCTCCGGGGGCTCATTTTATTAACTGAATGGAGAACCGCTGCAGAATTTTCTGTCTGGAGTGCATAATAATGTGCTGTTTATCTCTAACAGATGTTTAGGGCAAAGATAGTGAGCAGAAGATAGATAAATACGATAGATAGATAGATAGATAGATAGATAGATAGATAGATAGATAGATAGAGTGAGTCAAGATAGATAGACACAATCAACTAGATAGATAGATAGATAGATAGATAGAGTGAGTCAAGATAGATAGATAGATAGACACAATCAAATAGATAGATAGATAGATAGATAGATAGACACAGTCAAGAAAGATAGATAGAGTCATAATAGACAGATAGATAGACACAGGGAACAAGATAGATAGATAGACACTGTCAAGATAGATAGATAGATAGACAGGCAACAAGATAGATAAATAGATAGCGTGAGTCAAGATAGATAGATAATATAGACACAATCAGATAGATAGATAGACACAATCAACTAGATAGATAGATAGACAGAGTCAAGAAAGAAAGATAGATAGATAGAGTCATAATAGATAGATACAGGGAACAAGATAGATAAATAGATAGCGTGAGTCAAGATAGATAGATAGATAAATAGACACAATCAGATAGATAGATAGATATAGATAAACACAGTCAAGAAAGATAGAGTCATAATAGATAGATAGAGAGATAGACACAGGGAACAAGATATATAGATAGACACAGTCAAGATAAATAGATAGATAGATAGATAGATAGATAGATAGATAGATAGATAGATAGATAGATAGATAGATAGATAGATAGACAGGCAACAAGATAGATAAATAGATAGCGTGAGTCAAGATAGATAGATAGATAAATAGACACAATCAGATAGATAGATATAGATAGACAAAGTCAAGAAAGATAGAGGGCCAGATCCACGTAGCGCGACGCATTGTTCCTTCCGGCGTAGCGTATCTCTGATACACTACGCCGCCGTAACTTACAGCGTATTTTCGGTATCCTGAAAGAATTTGCGCCGTAAGTTACGGCGGCGTAGTGTAACTTTGTCGGCGTAAGGGTGCGCGATTTAAATGTATGAGATGGGGGCGTGTTTTATGTTAATACGTCTTGACCCGACGTAAATGCCTTTTTTTTTTAACGGCGCATTGCGCCGTCCGTGGGGGTATCCCAGTGCGCATGCTCGAAATTAACCCCCAACAAGCCAATGCTTATGACATGAACGTCATTCTACGCAAAGCCCTATTCACAAACGACTTACGCAAACAACGTAAAATTTTAAAAATTCTACGCGGGAACGACGTCCATACTCAACATAGGATACGATACGCCTCATATAGCAGGGGTAACTATACGCCGAAAAAAGCCTTACGGAAACGACGTAAAAAAATGCGCCGGACGTACGTTCGTGGATCGCCGTATCTAGATAATTTGCATACTCAACGCGGAAATCGACGGAAACGCCACCTAGCGGCCAGCGTAAATATGCACCTTAGATCCGACGGCGTACTAAGACGTACGCCAGTCGGATCTAGCCCAGCTTCAGGCGTATCTTGTTTTGTGGATACAAAACAAAGATACGCCAGAGCAAAATAGAAGTTACGCGGCGTATCAATAGATACGCCAGCGTAACTGCTTCGTGGATCTGGCCCAGAGTCATAATAGATAGATAGACACAGGGAACAAGATAGACACAGTCTAGATAGATAGATAGATAGATAGATAGATAGATAGATAGATAGACACAGTCCAGATAGATAGATAGATAGATAGATAGACACAGTCCAGATAGATAGATAGATAGATAGACACAGTCAAGATGGATAGAAAGAGTCATAATAGATAGATAGAAATACACAGTGAACTAGATAGATAGAGTGAGTCAAGATAGATAGATAGATAGATAGAGTCATAGGGCCAGATCCACATAGAAATAGATCGGCGCAGCGTACCGTACCTTACCTGGCGTAATTTCTAATCCTTAAAGACTTTGCGCCGTAAGTTAGGGCGGCGTAGTGTATCTCTGGCGGCGGAATTCAAATTGGTGATTAGGGGGCGTGTTTCATTTAAATGAAGCGCGTCCCAGCGCCAAATGAACTGCGCATGCGCCGTCCATAAGTTTCCCACCGTGCATTGCGCTAAATGACGTCGCAACGACGTCATTTTTTTAACTTGGACGTGAATTACGTCCATCCCTATTCACGGACGACTTACGCAAAAAAAAAAATCTAATTTCGACGCGGGAACGACGGCCATACTTAACATGGCAAGTCTATCCATACGCTGCAAAATAGCAGCTTTAACTATACGCTGGTGAAAAGCCGACTAGAGATCACGTAAAAGAATGCGACGGCCGCGCGTACGTTCGTGGATCGTCAAAAAAAGCTAATTTGCATACCCGACGCGAAAAACAACGCGAACTCCACCCAGCGGACGCCAAAGTATTGCATCTACGATCCGAAGGCGTACGAAGCCGTACGCCTGTCGGATCGAACCCAGATGCCGTCGTATCTTGGTTTGAGGATTCAAACTAAAGATACGACATGGGAAATTTGAAAGTACGCCGGCGTATAAGTAGATAGAGCCCAGCCGTGGGTCGCGAGCGCGCCCCTTCACTGCCCGTGTCATTTTCACAGTAATTAGTGCATTTTTATAGCATAGGGCTAGATTCAGATAGCCCTGCGTAATGTTGTGCGGGCGTAACGTATCTCCGATACGTTACGCCGCGGAAAATTAGGGCGCAAGTTCCGTATTCAGAAAGAACTTGCGCCCTAAGTTACGGCGGCGTAACTTATGTGGTACGGCGTAAGCCCGCCTAATTCAAATTTGGATGATGTGGGAGTGTTTTATTTAAATTTAGTGTGACCCCACGTATGCGCCGTTCGTGAAAGAATCCCAGTGCGCATGCTCGAAATTACGCTGCAAATCGTCAATGCTTTAGACGTGAACGCAACTTACGTACAGCCCTATTCGCAAACGACTTACGCAAATGACGTAAACATTTCAAAATTAGACGCGGGAACGACGTCTATACTTAACATTGCGTACGCCTCATATAACAGGAGTAACCTTACGCCGGAAAAAGCCTAACGTAAACGACGTAAAAAAATGCGCCGGGCATACGTACATTTGTGAATCGGCGTATCTACCTAATTAGCATATTCCTCACGTAAATCGACGGAAGCGCCACCTAGCGGCCAGCGTAAATATGCAGCTAAGATACGACAGCGTAAGAGACTTACGCCAGTCGGATCTTAGCCAAATTTCGGCGTATCTTGCTTTCTGAATACAGAAAGAAGATACACCGGCGCAGATTTGAATTTACGCGGCGTATCAATAGATACGCCGCCGTAAATTCTTTCTGAATCTAGCCCATAGTTTATACAACTATGTCCACACCGTTGTCATTTTGCTTGTGGGCATTGTGAAGTCTTGGATGGGGAGTTATAATTGGGTAGCGCACTGCATGCTGGGAAATGATGACACACATTTCCCAGGAGCATTAGAGGGAGATGATGTCAGAATCCTAGGTAATTCCAAAGGCAGATTTCGTGGGACCGCATAGCAACAGGCATTTCCAGATGCGTAAAAAAAATATATATATATATTTTTTAGGTCTAATGAGCACAATAATGAAAAAAACATTTTGGGATGGAAACTCCACTTTAAGCGGTTAAAGCGACACAGTGCCGAATTGTAAAAAGGGCTCTGGTCAGGAAGGGGGTAAAACTCTTCCGGGGCTGAAGCGGTTAAAAGGAGATTTTTCAAGTTATCTTATATCGGATTATCAGAAATAACTTTTTTTTTTTTTTGTATTTCGAAGCTAAGCCAGTTTTAGTGAATGTAGCAATTCTCCATATTCCTCCTTCTTTTGAGATATGTGATGGAATGACAACTTCTGTTCTAATAAAGCTTTACTGTTCTAGACAAATAAAACGCCAATAATTCTTATTACATGTCATTATATGCCGCTGGAAACAATGTTGCTTTTCCTTTATTACAAAGCAGCTTTTCTATTGTCAAAGGCCGCGTAAATATGAACGCCAATGAGAGCCGTACAGATGGCAGAACGACACAAGCGGGAGAACGAGCGATCTAAATATCTACGAATTTCAATAATGGCGCTCGTGTCTCCGCGCCGCAGACATGATTGATAAAAGTCGCAATTGTTTCAAGGGGAGCGATAAAGTCACCAAAGCTTAGTTATGTATGATAGAAACATTCAGGCGCAAATTGGAAACATTTTAGACCATGTCACTTACTAAACGGATTAAGATGTTTAATATATTCAATTGAAGCTTATTTACAGCTTAACCCCTTCGCGCTTGAAAGGGGATTTTTTATTTTTTTAATGCCTAAGCACAATTTTGAAACGTTGACGTGTTAGTAAAACCGTACATATCATCACAACTGCTTTGTGCACCCAGGTGGATTATACCACGTTTTTTTTATCTCAGGACAAATTGGGCTTTCCTATGGTCAGGGCCGATCCGCCCTATAGGCTCACTATGCAAGCTGCTTAGGGCCCCGCAAAGCTGCAGAGGGCCCTTAAATTACTAGAGGCCCCGCCTGGTGAGAAGTAATTTTCAGACCCTCATCCAGCTTCTCAACTCGCTGGCTGCATGGGAGAAGAGGTAAGAAGTCAGCACCCCCCACTTCTCACTTTAATGTAAGATGTAGGCCCGGATTCAGATAGCAGTTACGACGGCGTATCTCCGGATACGCCGTCGTAACTCTGAGTTGCGGGGTCGTATCCATGCGACTGATTCATAGAATCAGTTACGCATAGATTTCCCAAAGATCCGACCGGCGTAAGTGTCTTACACCGTCGTATCTTAGGCTGCATATTTACGCTGGCCGCTAGGTGGCGCTTCTGTATATTTACGCAAGGAATATGTAAATTAGGTAGATACGCCGATTCAGAAACGTACGTCTGCCCGGCGCATTTTTTTACGTCGTTTACGTAAGGCTTTTTCCGGTGTAAAGTTACCCCTGCTATATGAGGGGTATCCTATGTTAAGGACGTTGGGCCAGCGTCAAATTTTTCGTAGATTACGTTGTTTGCGTAAGTCGTTCGCGAATAGGGCTGTACGTAAGTTACGTTCACATCTAAAGCATTGACGATTTGCGGCGTAATTTCGAGCATGCGCACTGGGATTTGACCCCACGTCAAATACGCGGGGTCACAATTAATTTAAACAAAACACGCCCACATTATCCACATTTGAATTGGGCGCGCTTACGCCAGGCCACATACGTTACGCCGCCGTAACTTAGGGCGCAAGTTCTTTCTGAATACGGAACTTGGGCCCTAATTTACGGCGCCGTAACGTATCTGAGATACGTTACGCCCGCCGATAGATACACTATTGTATCTGAATCCGGGCAGTAATTTCCGGCAGCAGAACACCTCGCTTCTCAACTTTAATCTTTAATGTGTTAATTTGACATGTCACTGTCAGCAGTAATGTGACATATCATTTTGCTTAGGGCCCCAGGGAGGTCAGGAATGAATATCTCCTGATTTTTTTGTATAATGTGAATTATGATGTTACGCCGAGTAAATAGATACCTAACATGTCAGGCTTTAAAATTGCGCATACTCATGGTATAGCCAAACTTCGGTAGTTAAAAATCTCCATAGGTGACGCCTTCAAATGTTTTACAGGTTACCAGTTTAGAGTTACAGAGGAGGACCAGGGCTAGAATTGTTGCTCTCGCTTTAACGACTGCGGCGATACCTCGCATGTGTGGTTTGAACGGCATTTACATATGTGGGCGGGACTTACGTGTGTGTTTGCTTCTGAGCGCGAGCGTTTTGAATAAAAAAATGTTATTTTTATTTTACTTAACCACTTCCATACCGGGCCCACCCAGACCAATTTTTAGCTTTCAGCGCTGTTGCAATTTGAATGACAATTGCACGGTCATGCTACACTGTACCCAAACTAAATTTTAATCATTTTGTTCCCAAAAATAGAGCTTTCTTTTGGTGGTATTTGATCACCTCTGGGATTTTTATTTTCTGCAAAAAAAAATAAAAAATTACCGAAAAATTTAGAAAAAATATGTTTTTTTTTTGTTTCTGTTATACAACATTGTAAATAAGTACGTTTTCTCCTTCACTGATGGTACTGCACTGACGGGCACCGATGAGGTGGCACTGATGTGGTGGCATTGATGGGTACTAATATGCGGCACTGATGTGACAATTCAGTTCCCTTCCGCCGAACATAAACAGGTCATTTGTGATCTTCGGCTGCGGCGCCCCTCCTGTATTCCTGCTTTGTGCCTTTAGACTGCTGGGCGACAGCTGAAATCCCTTTTTTTTTTGAGGCATTGCTCGGCATTCCGGCGCGGCGTGCTGTATATTTGGGATGACTCATTCCACAACCAGCAATTAAATATCTGGAGCCGAGAACGGCGCAGAGCAACTGGTGTGGAAAACGGCGCGCAGTCCTCCCTTGCTTTGTCGCGGAGAGAATGGCCCCGCTTCTTAATTATTGAAGGAAAATGTTAAAATGCCATTCAATTATTTATACCGTAAATTCCAAACACCGGCAGATTCGCGGTGAGATTTGCCGGAGAATTTGCATTACTGCTGATCTGCATAAGTGCGCCCGGATAGAAAAGGTTTCCTATGTAGCAGCCAAAAAATAAAGATTATGGAGAGTGGCGGAGTATAGTGCACAGAGGATGTGTGATGTGAAGGTCAGTGACGTCTATAATATAGAGTTACAGACGCCTACATGACATTCACAGCAGACTCTAATTTATGCTTCCAGGTAGATAGCAGACTTGTCAATCTATAGCATTGTACAATTTATTAAATACAATTGCAGAGCTGTTCCTTCCCTGCATTCGTTCTGTGCCAATGGGAGCAAAATCGAACTTTATTAGGCTATTTTCTCTCCAGCTTCGAACGTTCTTCATAGAGTGCATCAGGAAAATACCGGTTTATGGGCACTAGGTGGAGCTGATGATCATATTTTCCACTTCAATACAGGGCACTTTTACTTCCTGCTCAGGCTGATTTTCAGCTTTCAGCCCTGTCGCGCTTTGAATGACAGCTGCGTGGGCATGCAACACTGTGCCCATATAAAAAAATGTATCTTTTTTTTTAATTATTTTTTAGACAGAGCTTTGTTTTAGTGGTATTAGTGGTACTTAGACAGGCAAGTGCAATATTCACAAAGCACTTGCTCCGTAAGTTGCGGCGGCGTAGCGTAAATCGGCCGGCGTAAGCCTGCGTAATTCAAATGTGGAAGAGGCGGGCGTGTTTTATTAAAATGAGCCGTGACCCCATGCAAATGAAGCGCCGATCGTACGGCGCATGCGCGCGCATGCCCAGTATCACGTCGAGTTTACTCCCTAAGATACGCCAGGCCCAATGCCTGTGACGTGAGCGTAACCTACGCACATCCCCATTCACGTAAACAACGTAAAAAGATACGCTTGTTCCGACGTCCATACTTTGCATTGGCTGCACCTCATATAGCAGGGGTAACTTTACGCCGGACGTAAGCCTAACGTAAACGGCGTAGCGGGCGCAAATACGTTCGTGAATCGGCGTATCTACCTAATTTACATATTTGACGCGTAAATCTACGGAAGCGCCCCTTTGCGGCCAGCGTAAATATGCACCCAAGATACGACGGCGTAGGAGACTTACGCCGCTCGTATCTTGGCCAAATTTATGCATAACTGATTCTAAGAATCAGGCGCATAGATACGACGGGTCATATTCGGACTTACGACGGCGTACGTGGAGATACGCCGTCGTAAGTCCTTTGAGAATCTGGCCCAAGCTATTTTTCTTCTTCACTTATGTGGTGCGCTTAAGAGGCTGCACTGATGAGGCTGCAATGATGGTTACTGATGAGGCTGCATTGATAAGACTGCACTGATGGGGTTGCATTGATGGGTACTGATGGGGCTGCACTGATGGGGCTGCATTTGTAAGACTGCACTGATGAGGCTGCATTGATAAGACGGCACTGATGAGACTGCACTAATGGGCACTGATGAGACTACACTGATGAGGTGGCACTGACGAAGTGGCACTGATGAGGCTGCACTGATGAACACGGATACGTCCCACTGATGGACATTGATAGGCAGCACTGATGGAGCTGCGCTGATATTCAGTGCGCTGAATATCACTGATATTCGTCCGCCGTTGAATAGCGCATGCACGATATCGAGAGGTGCAAGCTGGCTACCCAGCATGCACCTCTCCAAAGCAAACCCGGAAGAGATATCGATTGGGCTTCACATGCCCACAATAATGATGGAAATGGCCACAACAGGAGGGAGAATATATTCAGTAAGTGATTTATATTGTTAATAAATACATAAGGAACTTTGTCTAAACGTTATTGGGCCAGATTCACGTACAGGCGCCTATCTTTAGGCGGGCGTAGCGTATCTCAGAAACGATACGCCGCCGTAACTTAGAAAGGCGAGTACTGTATTCACAAAGAAGTTGCGCCTTTAGTTACGGCGGCGTAGCGTATATCGGGCGGCGTAAGCCTGCCTAATTCAAAAGAGGCTGGTTGGGGGCGTGTTCTATGCTAACTAATCGTGACCCCACGTATTTGACGTTTCTTACGAACGGCGCATGCGCCGTCCATGAAAGAATCCCAGTGTGCATTCTCCAAATTACGCCGCAAATCGTCAATTCTTTAGACGTGAACGTAACTTGCGCACAGCCCTATTCGCGAACGACTTACGCAAACGACGTAAAACTTAAAAAATTTGACGTTGGCCCGACGTCCATACTTAACATTGGCTACGCCTCATATAGCAGGGGTAACTTTACGCCGGAAAAAGCCTTACGTAAACGACGTAAAAAAATGCGCCTGGCGTACGTACGTTTGTGAACCGGGGTATCTACCTAATTTGCATATTCCTCGCGTAAATCTACGGAAGCGCCACCTGGTGGCCAGCGTAAATATGCAACTAAGATACGACGGCGTAAGAGGCTTACGCCAGTCGGATCTTAGCAAAATTCCGGCGTATCTTGTTTTCTGAATACAGAAAGAAGATACGCCGGAGCATCCTAGAAGTTACGCGGCGTATCAATAGATACGCCAGCGTAACTTCTTTCTGTATTTAATTAGTACTAATGATAGGTTCAATTAAAAAAATAAAATAAATTTGGCCTTAACTCCGCTTTAACTGTTTTTTTGTAGTAGAAGCAAGACTCAGTGTCGTCCATAAAGTGCAATTCTTTATTGGCTACATATAGAAATACAAGTGCAACAGGTTAACGCGTTTCAGCTATAACAATCTTCCTCATGAAGACGGCTGTTATGGCCGAAACCTGTTAGCCTGGTACAGGGCTGGACTGGGACAAAAATTTGGCCCTGGACTTCATCCAGACCGGCCCACTGACACTCAAATGTGGGTGGCCAGACAGGGAGAGGAGGTGAACGCTGCGGGGAGGGAGAGGAGGTGAGCACTGCGGGGAGGGAGAGGAGGTGAGCACTGCGGGGAGGGAGAGGAGGTGAGCACTGCGAGGAGGGAGAGGAGATGAACGTTGCGGGGAGGGAGAGGAGGTAAACGCTGCGGGGAGGGAGAGGAGGTTAACGCTGCGGGGAGGGAGAGGAGGTGAACGCTGCGGGGAGGGAGAGGACGTGAACGCTGCGGGGAGGGAGAGGAGGTGAGCGCTGCGGGGAGGTAGAGGAGGTGAATGCTGCGGGGAGAGAGAGGAGGTGAACGCTGCGGGGGAGAGGAGGTGAGCGCTGTAGGGGGGACAGGAGGGAGAGGATGTTAACGCTGCAGGGGGGAGAGGAGGTGAACGCTGCAGGGGGGAGAGGAGGTGAACGCTGCGGGGAGGGAGAGGAGGTGAACGCTGCGGGGAGGGAGAGGAGGTGAGCGATGTGGGGAAGGGGATACAGAGGAGCAGAGGGGGCGGCCGTCCGCTGTCACTGAAGCCGGCCCACTGAGCCATCGGCCCACCGGGAAACTCCCTGTAGTCCAGATGGCCAGTCCATCCCTGGCCTGGTACAGTTGTAGTTCTATATGTAGCCAATAAAGAATTGCGCTTTATGAATGAAACCGAGTAGCCGGCTTGCTTCTATTACTAGTTCTTCTATTGGAGTGCGGAGGTACCTTATCCAGAGCACCGGTTCCTAGCCGCAAGAAGGTGTATTTGTGGTTGAGCGTTGGTATTATCTTTTCTTCCATTAACTGTTTTTGCTTAATGGGCGATGCGGACCCTGGGAAGCCGATAGCCTTACAGTTAAATTTATGTCCGAATTTTGCATCATTCCCGGGGTCCTGGCCCGCTCTGTGGCTGCCCTCTGGTTTGCCGAGATACCGCCAGCCTGATCCATGTGATTGGTCTGTTTCCAGTCCCCGTCTATCCTCTTTAGCCTCCTAAACATTGCTATGATATCCTGCCTTAATCTCCTTTGTTACGGCTAAAATTGCCCAGTTCATCTAATCCTTCCCCGCTACATCTGCACTTCTCCAAGAGGTAATTCTCCTTGTAAAAGCGTCCAGCCTACCCCCCCGGGACTGGCTAACTCAGCACTCAGCTCTCCACAGATCAATGGGGCTCGTTGGCAGCGCAGACACACTGTCCACTCCGCTCGTCAAGAAGCTAGCGGCTTAGAAAGCGTACCGTGATCACACAGCTAGCTTAGAAATATGGATTTAAAGTGGACCTTGCATCAGGTGTATGGTACATGTACAGTATGCTAAGTAATGTCTATATTTATTTATTACCTCTCACATTACTCCCCCTAACAATATCCTCATCTGCTGTTATCTCCAGAAGGACAGAACCATATCTGTTTAGGCATCACCCAGGGTCACCATTTATTTCCTAGACTGGAAAGCCAGCTCAGAGCTCACACAGTCATGTAAATCCTGGTGTCTGTGAAGTTCCTGGATTTCTTGGTCACACTTTCTCCAACCCTTCTCTGTTCCCTGTTCACAGTCCCATCTTCTCCAACTCTTCTCTGTTCCCTGTCCCACCTTTCCCATCCTTTCTCTGTTCCCTGTTCACAGTCCCGCCTACTTCAACCCTTCCCTGTTCACAGTAATCAACTTCTCCAACCCTTCTCTGTTCCCTGTTCACAGTTCCATCTACTCCAACCCTTCTGTGTTCAGTGTCCACAGTCCTCACCTTCTCCAACCCTTTAATTCCCTGCCCCACCTTCTCCAACCCTTCTTTGCCCTACCTTCTCCAACCCTTCCCTGTCCCACCTTCTCCAAACCCTTCTCTGTTCCCTTTCCCACCTTCTCCAACCCTTCCCTGCCCCACCTTCTCCAACCCTTCCCTGCCCCACCTTCTCCAACCCTTCCCTGTCCCACCTTCTTCAACCCTTCTCTGCTCCCTTTCTCACCTTCTCCAACCCTTCCCTGTCCCACCTTCTCCAACCGTTCCCTGCCCCGAATTCTCCAACCCTTCCCTGTCCCACTTTCTTCAACCCTTCCCTGTCCCACCTTCTCCAACCCTTCCCTGTCCCACCTTCTCCAACCGTTCCCTGCCCCGAATTCTCAAACCCTTCCCTGTCCCACCTTCTCCAACCCTTCCCTGTCCCACCTTCTCCAACCCTTCCCTGTCCCACCTTCTCCAACCGTTCCCTGCCCCGAATTCTCCAACCCTTCCCTGTCCCACCTTCTCCAACCCTTCCCTGTCCCACCTTCTTCAACCCTTCTCTGCTCCCTTTCTCACCTTCTCCAACCCTTCCCTGTCCAACCTTCTCCAACCGTTCCCTGCCCCGAATTCTCCAACCCTTCCCTGTCCCACCTTCTCCAACCCTTCTCTGTTCCCTTTCCCACCTTCTCCAACCCTTCCCTGCCCCACCTTCTCCAACCCTTCTCTGCCCCGAATTCTCCAACCCTTCCCTGTCCTACCTTCTCCAACCCTTCTCTGTTCCCTTTCCCACCTTCTCCAACCCTTCTCTGCTCCCTTTCCAACCTTCTCCAACCCTTCCACAGTCCTCACCTTCTCCAACCCTTCTGTGTTCAGTGTTCACATTCATCACCTTCTGCAACCCCCTCTGTTCCCTGTCCCACCTTCTTCAACCTTTCCCTGTTCACAGTAATCACTTTCTCCGACTTCTCTGTTCCCTGTTCACAGTCTCATCTACTCTAACACTTCTGTGTTCAGTGTTCACAGTCCTCACCTTCTCCAACCCTTCTGTGTTCAGTGTTCACAGTCCTCACCTTCTCCAACCCTTCTGTGTTCAGTGTTCACAGTCCTCACCTTCTCCAACCCTTCTGTGTTCAGTGTTCACAGTCATCACCTTCTTCAACCCTTCTCTGTTCCCTGTCACACTTTCTTCAACCCTTCCCTGTTCACAGTCATTACCTTCTCCAACTCTTCTCTGTTCCCTGTTCATAGTTCCATCTACTCCAACCCTTCTGTGTTCCGTGTTCACACTCCTCACCTTCTCCAACCCCTCTCTATTCCCTTACCCATTTTCTCCAACCCTTCCCTGTCCCACGTTCTTCAACCCGTCTCTATTCCCTGTTCACAGTCCCACCTTCTCTAACCCTTCTGTTCAAAGTCATCACCTTCTCCAACTCTTCTCTGTTCCCTGTCCCACTTTCTCCAACCTTCCCTGTCCCATCTTCTCTAACCCTTATCTATTCCCTGTTCACAGTCCCATCTTTTCTAACCCTTCTCTGTTCCTTATTCACAGTCCTCACCTTCTCCAACCATTCTCCGTTTCCTGTCCCACCTTCTGCAACCCTTCCCTGTTCCCTGTTCCACCTTCTCTAACACTTTTGTGTTCACATTCATGACCTTCTCCAATCTTTCTCTGTTCCCTTTCCCACCTTCTCCAACCCTTCCCTGTCCCACTTTCCCCATCCATTCTCTATGTTCCCTGTACAAAGTCCCACTTCTAGAAATTCTGTTTATAGCCCTACAGAACAAACAGACAGTGCACAGTCCACATGGGCTTTGCTGCCTAACTGTAGATTGGAAATTAAACTTTATTATACAGAGAAAAGACCACAGAGCTGCAACAAGCTTATAACACTATCATCTACTGGTTGTAATTGTTGTACAAAAAAACATGAACAATGTATTTCTACACCCCCCCCCCCCTCTCAACAACTACAAATCCACTTTTGTTTCTCATGAGTTGGAAGTCTTTTCATCTCATCCAATGAATCTGGCTCTGGTTTAAATGCCATGGGGCTGGGTTTCCTTTATTGCTTCTGGTGGATTTCCTGGTTGAAGCCTCTTGTGGCCTGGTTTCTTCTTTTACAGCATTTGGATTGTCTGCATTAATTGCAATGTCACTTTATTGCCTATCTTCATGTGACACAGATGTGGAATTTCCTTCAGTTTGAAGTGTTTGTGTTAGTTCACGAAAGTTTGAACACACTGAAGTTTCATCTGTAATTTTTAGCCTTTGCAAGTAAAATAATCTCTATTTGTGATGGCACAACTGTCAATTTGGAAAGGCCACTATATTGCCTTGTTTTGTGAGCTTCTTCACTGAAAAAATATGTGTTTCAACAGTAGCGCCATAGAGGACATTTTTCACACACATCCTTCTAGTGACACTCTGGGAAACAGGACAGTAAAGAAAACCATCTCCTATTCCCAGTGCCGATCCTGACCTCCCTGGGGCCCTAAGCAAAATGACACATCACATTAAAGTTGAGGAGCGGGGGGGGGGCTGCTGTCAAAAATGACATGTCACATGAAGCGGGGGGAGGGGGTGTTCTGCTGTTGGAAATTACATCTTACATTAAAGTGAGAAAGGGGGGGTGCTGACTTCTTACCTCTTCTCCCATGCAGCCAGCAAGTTGAGAAGCAGGGCGAGGTGCCAAAAATGACTTCTCACCAGGCGGGGCCTCTAGTAATTTGGGGGGCCCTCCACAGCTTTGCGGGGCCCTAAGCGGCTTGCATAGTGAGCCTATAGGGCGGAGCGGCCCTGCCTATTCCATTATTTGCCTATTACCTATGGTGATTTTTTCATTTTTTTTTTCTGTGGTCAAAGTGAATAAAGAACTTTCTTTCATTTGTCATGTGACTTGTAGCTCCGGAATAAACACACCATGGATGCAAAGATGATGTGCAACTTTTGGATTGAAAAACATGTTCATTATCTGAAACAAAATCAGTTTCTTACTTCACACTATTTTGGCCTTTTGTAGTTTAGTTTGTTTATGCATTCTAGCTTTCCAGATTGTGCAATCTGCTTTTAAATTTCTTTGTTTCTTTCACACAAAACATTTACATGTTTCTTGTTGCATGTTACAGTTTTTATTCCTATTTTGCATCTTTAAAGCAGACTCTGCATTAGAAGCACCGTCACTATTTAAAGTGGTTGTTAACCAGGGCTCAAGTCCTGCGGGAACGCGTGGGAACGGAGTTCCTGCACTTTTTTCACAGCAGGAACGCAGTTCTCTTTGCAGGACTAGAGCAGCCGAGAACAACTGAGCGGCCTGAGCCAATCCTTCACTAAGCGGCAATGCCCAGCTCGAGTCACTGTCAGTAATCCTTTATGTTACTGGCCGCTTCATGTATATGGGTTCATCGGGTAGTGTGCGGGTATTCCGTCACTTTCTCGATGCCGCAATGTCTCCTGGGAGCTTTTGTCATTGTTCCCAGGAGACTTTGCGGAGATCTGCCGCGAGTTATCGCAGGATTTAGAAAGAACTTGCTTAAAAAAAAAAACATGCGGTTTAGTAATTATGCATATGAGAGTGTAATTTTGTATTTATTTTTGGTAGGGGAGTGGATCTTGGGTGGGAGTTCCCACACTTTTTTCCCCAGGACTTGACCCCTGTTGTTAACCCACTTCTACTAAATTGTCTTATCCCCTCTGTACTATAATGATATGTGTCCCTGTGCCTGGGTAATGTAAAAAATCAGACGATTTGTACCGATATAATCTCCGCTCTGGGCGCTCAGTTGATTCCTCTCCTCTCTTCTCTCTCCGGCTCACAGCTGCAGTAGGAGGGGTTGAGCCATTTTGCTGATGTCAGCTGGGGAGGAAAGGGAGAGAGGAGTGCCGGGAGCCAAGCGTATACAGGTACAGATCGGTGGATTTTTTACATACACAGGCACAAGGACACATAATATTATGGTACAGAGGGGATAAGACAATTTTGTAGCCGAAATGAGAGCAGCAGGAGCTCGGGGGGGGGGGGGATAGTATTAGCAAAGGGGGGAGGAGGACACAGGAGAGCTGCAGATTGCAGGCTGTGGATGATGGAATCACGCAAATGGACCACCGGTGTCAGGGCTCAGCAGACATGATACACCATAGTCAGTTTGCAGAGGGGAGGGTATAGCCAGGCAGGATCAGCCAGGTTTTTTAGGGTATACAGGGGGGCCACATGACATAGCACAAGCACCGTACTGTATAACATGCTTTAAGGCAGGGGTCTTCAAACTACGGCCCTCCAGTTGTTCAGGAACTACAATTCCCATCATGCCTAGTCATGTCTGTGAATGTCAGAGCTTTACAATGCCTCATGGGATGTGTAGTTCCGCAACAGCTGGAGGGCCGTAGTTTGAGTATCCCTGCTTTAAGGGAATAGGATCTCTTTTTTTTTTTCTGTTTTGGGTTGACAAACGCTTTAGTGCTTTCTGTTTTATGCTTATATTGATCCACAAGCTTGCCCTTAATATATTCCAAAGTCAGTTCATCATCTGTATGTGCAGCAAGTGCTGTGATAGATGTTTCACAACTTTCTGGTAAGCCACAGAGTAATAGTGCTGCGACATGAAAATCTTTTATTTCTTCTTCTATACCTCTCAGGCGTTTAACCATTTCAAAGGTGTGCCTTATATAATCCTGCATATCCTGGCCTTTTATCAGCTTTGTTCGGTATAGTTTTCTAATCAAATACAGCTTACTGCTGAGCTCTTTCATGTATCTTTTGTAATCCTTCCCACATTTCTTTAGTGGTTTCACAATTACATATACTGTATGTGTGATCATCTATGTATTGAGCATCTTCTATGCTAAGAGAGATTGTGCTCTGGGATTTTTGTTGTTTCTCTATCTGCTCATCTGAAGAGTGTTCTGGTCTGAATTAATTTATACATTTCCAAATACCTTCTCTTATTAGCAGCATTTTCATCCTGAATTTCCAAGACTGATGGTTCTGGTTTGTCAGGATTGCAAATTAAAGCTTTGTTGCAGCTGTGTTACTTCACCATTTTTCTTTTATTCTTTTGCAGTGTTCTTTCTGTTGCTGTATCTTGCACTTGTTTGCTGTAGGTGGCTATGACTAGGCTATGCCTGGGTTCTCAGCTTTTCTCTGGGTGTGTGCCTGGGCTCATGACCTGTTAGAAATGTTGTATATAGCCCTACAGAACAGACAGTGCAGACTCCACATAGGCTTTGCTGCCTAACTGCAGACAGGAAAAATAAACTTTATTATACAGAGAAAAGACATAGGTCCGGATTCACATACCTTTGGGTAGATTCAGATATCTTTTGCGCCCTCTTACGGAGGCGCAGCGTACAGTTTTAACGCTGCGCCTCCGTAAATTATGTGCGCTACGCTTCATTCATGAAGCAGTAGCTATGTAATTTGCGCGGGCGCTCCTTGAAAATGCCCGGCGTAAGGGCGCGTAATTTAAATGATCCCGTAGGGGGCGTGGATCATTTAATATAGGTGCGTTCCCGCGCCAAACGTAGTGCGCATGCTCCGTCGGGAAACTTTCCCGACGTACATTGCGGCAAATGACGTCGCAAGGACATCATTTGCTTCAACATGAACGTAAATGGCGTCCAGCGCCATTCACGATTCACTTACGCAAACAACGGAATTTTCAAACATCGCGACGCGGGAAGGACGGGTATACTTAGCATTGGCTGCCCCTGCTTATAGCAGGAGCAGCCTTACGCGGAACCGGACGAACGTAAACGACGTAAACTGCGTACGTAGGGCGCGCGTACGGTTGTGAATCGGCGTTAGTATGCAATTTGCATACTCTACGCTGACCACTACGGGAACGCCACCTAGCGGCCAGCGTAAGAATGCTGCCTACGATACGACGGCATAAGAGCCTTATGCCAGTCATATCTTAGGCTGCAGTCGGCGTATCGAGCTCTCTGAATCAGGAGCAGTCGATACGCCGGCGCAATTAAGCAATTGCGCTGCGTAACTATGGTTACGCAGACGCAATTGCTTTCTGAATCTACCCCCTTGGCGCATAGTTATGCCGGCGTAGCGTATCGAATATACGCTACGCCGACGTAGCGCAGAGCGTCAAACACAGTGGTCACAAAGCACTTGCTCCCTAATCTACGCTGGGTTCCCTCGGCTTCACTCGTCGTAAGTGGCAGTGGGCGTGAGCCATGCTAATGAGGCGTGACCCCATGTAAATGATGGGCAGAGCGCCATCAAGATACGAATAACGAACGGCGCATGCGCCGTCCCATGGACCCAGTGCGCATGCTCAGAATCACGTCAAAACAACTGCCTAAGTTACGTTGAATCACTGCCTACGACTTGAACGTAACCTACGACTAGCCCTATTCACGTACTACGTAAACGACGTAAAAAACGTCGGCTGTGTTTCCTGGTGCAGCCATTTGCATTGACGATGCTGACTTACACCTGCTTTATGAGGCTTAACTTTACGCCTAATGTAATGTGCCCTGTACATGTTGTGCCCTGATGTGCCGTGCCGTGCCCTGTACCCTGATGTGCTGAGCTCTGTACCGTGCCCTGATGTGCACTGTACCCTGATGTGTTGTGCCCTGGGCCGGTCTGGATGAAGTCCATGGCCACATTTTTGTCCCAGTCCAGCCCTGCCTGTACATAGTCCCACCTTCTCAAACTATCTCCGTTCCCTGTACATAGTCCCACCTTCTACAGTCCTTTTCTGTTCCCTGTACATAGTCCCACCTTCTACAGTCCTTCTCTGTTCCCTGTACACAGTCCCACCTTCTACAGTCCTTCTCTGTCCCCTGTACATAGTCCCACCTTCTACAGTCCTTCTCTGTTCCCTGTACATAGTCCCACCTTCTACAGTCCTTCTCTGTTCCCTGTACATAGTCCCACCTTCTCAAACCTTCTACAGTCCTTCTCTGTTCCCTGTACATAGTCCCACCTTCTACAGTCCTTCTCTGTCCCCTGTACACAGTCCCAGCTTCTACAGTCCTTCTCTGTCCCCTGTACATAGTCCCACCTTCTATAGTCGTTCTCTGTCCCCTGTACACAGTCCCAGCTTCTACAGTCCTTTTCTGTTCCCTGTACATAGTCCCACCTTCTACAGTCCTTCTCTGTCCCCTGTACATAGTCCCACCTTCTACAGTCCTTCTCTGTTCCCTGTACATAGTCCCACCTTCTATAGTCGTTCTCTGTTCCCTGTACATAGTCCCACCTTCTACAGTCCTTCTCTGTCCCCTGTACATAGTCCCACCTTCTACAGTCCTTCTCTGTTCCCTGTACATAGTCCCACCTTCTACAGTCCTTCTCTGTTCCCTGTACATAGTCCCACCTTCTACAGTCCTTTTCTGTTCCCTGTACAAAGTCCCACCATCTACAGTCCTTCTCTGTCCCCTGTACATAGTCCCACCTTCTACAGTCCTTCTCTGTCCCCTGTACATAGTCCCACCTTCTATAGTCGTTCTCTGTCCCCTGTACACAGTCCCAGCTTCTTTAACCCTTCTCAGTTTGCAGGCAGTGCTGCTTTCTTGGGACTGAGCGGCTTCTAATTAGCACCCTGACTGCTCAGCCATTCCATCCTCCGCTCACCATTGCTGCAAGTGGCAGTTTCTGAATTCCAGCCAGATAACCTGCGCTAATGAATCATCGGTAATCCGGGGTCACACACAGGGCAGAGATTTCCTGTCTGAAGCGGGTAAGTGTCTCTGCCCTCCAGCTGCAGACACTGTACTGTATGGAGAAAATGGAATACGGCACTAATGCTGAAATTGATGCATTTATGTCTAATCACCGCTTCTTCCTTTTTATCCATTTTTTATGGGAAGTGTCTGGCACTTTCACTAAATGGTTGGATTAGAAATTCCAGGGTATCCGCAGCCTCTTTTATTATCACTTTGTAAAATTGTACTGCATGTTATATAAAAAAAAGGGGGGGGGGGATCTTAGTGGGACTTTATATGAAACGTATGTGAATACGTCTCCATCCCTGATTCGGTAGAAACAAAGGAGAACTAAGGTGGGACTTTATATTAGACATGTGTGGCAAAAAAAACACAGTCAATATAAAAAACATACATTATTATGTCCAAGGCAGGGATGGACTGGCCATTGGGACTACAGGGAGTTTCCCGGTGGGCCGATAGCTCAGTGGGCAGGCTTCAGTGACAGCGGACCGCCGCTCCTCTGTCTCTCCCTTCCCGCAGCACTCACCTCCACTCCCTCCCCGCAGCGCTCACCTGGGGGGAACAGAGAATCAGGGGGAGGACCAGAGGAGCATGGGGGACGACAGAGGAGCATGGGGGAGGGGACAGACAGCTGACTCAACAGCTATGGCCTGGGAGTTTCTCACTTCTGCCTAATCTTGTCCCATAAGGGGGGGCACCGAACTGATTCTTTCCCCCGGGTGAAATAATGTCTAGCTTCCCCACTGGTACTGCCTATAAGAGTACCAGTACCAGCCGTTCTACTCTAATAAAGTAGAGCGGCTAGTGAAGGGGGAGAGGGGGCTTGGGTGGGCGGGGGGGAGTGCGGGAGTTGTCCGACGGGCATGGGAAAGACCTGTCAAAGTGGGCCAGTCTGGATGAAGTCCAGGGCCACATTTTTGTCCCAGTACAGCCCTGGTCCAAGGAAGGGGGCGAGCACGACACTCCACACCAGGGAGAAAGCCTCGCATTACTGTGTGGAGTTACAGACAGAAGAACAGGAAGTGAGGATTTCTCAGAAGAAATAAGGACATTTAAAAGCAAAATGGAAGGAAGAGGTAAGTGAAGGAGGACTGCACTAAGGTAAAGGAAGATATTTAGGAAAAAAAAATTGTACCTTTACAACCCCTTTAACCAGTTCCCTACCGAGCCATAGTAATATGACGTCGGCAGGAACTGTCTCTCCCTCAGAGTGGACGTCATATGACATCCTTTGCATCGCGGCCGATTAGGGTGACCACATTTTTAAACTTCCATTCAGGGACACCCCCCCCCCCTCCCAAAAATCAGCTTGTGCTGTAACGAATCACAGCACAGTGATTGGACACAAGAGGCGGGATTTTTGATCACTCCAATCTCAAGATGGGGGCGGGGATTGTGCTCCTCCAGGCATTCCCGGCCAGGACAAGTACTGTCGGTGAGTAAAGCAGTGATGTGGCGGCCTTTTTTGGGGGCATCAGATTGGCCCGGGGGGGGGGGGGGGTGTCTGTGTCAGTTTCATTCTGGGACACTGTATTGTCCTGGAATGAAGGTGCCCGGGACAGACCTGCAAAATACGGGACTGTCCTGGGCAATCCGGGACATGTGGTCACTCTACGGCCGATAGGGGGCTCGCGATGTCCGCCGGGCACACGCGATTGCCGGCAATCATGGCAGGAGTGTGGATCTGTGTGTGTAAACACACAGATCCACCTCCTGTCAGAGGTGAGGAGACCGATGCTGTGCTCCCAGTACAGAGGAACACAAATCGGTCTCCTGCCCTTTTGAGTCCCCCTCCCCCTTCAGTTAGAATCACTCCCAGGGAACATATTAACCCCTTCAGCGCCCCCTAGTGTTAACCCCTTACCTGCCAGTCACATTTACACAGTTATCAGTGCAGTTTTATAGCACTATTCACTGTATAAATGTGAATGGTCCCAAAAACGTGTCAAAAGTGTCCGTTACTAGTAAGAAAAAAAAATGATAAATAAAAATGCCATAAATCTATCCCCTATTTTGTAGACGTTATAACTTTTGCGCAAACCAATCAATATACGCTTATTGCGATTTTTTTTTTACCAAAAATATGTAGAATAATACGTATCGGTCTAAACTGAGGAAAAAATAGTTTAAAAAAAAATTATATTTATTAAATCAAAAAGTAAAAAATATGTTTTTGTTTTTTTCAAAATTGTTGCTCTTCTTTTGTTTATAGCGCACAAAATAAAAACCGCAGAGATGATCAAATACCACCAAAACGAAGCTCTATTTGTGGGGGGGGGGGGGAACATAAAAATTTCATTTGGGTACAGTGTTGCATGATCGCGCAATTGTCATTCAAAGTGCAACAGCGCTAAAAACTAAAAATTGGTCTGGGCGGGAAGGGGGTGAAAATGCCCCGGTATGGAAGGGGTTCTATGAACATTTAACCCTCGCCATGCAAGGGCAGCCCCGTTGCAAGGGAGGATTTTTGTTTTCCCCGCAGATGGGCTTTAAACTCCTAGTGAACTCCGACTCTCAAAGCTGAAAATTCAGACTCACAGGGCCTGATCCTCAAAAGGGATACGACGGCGTAACTGCTGTTACGCCGGCGTATCCCTTTTTCTATCTATGGAACTGATCCACAGAATCAGTTTCCCATAGTTAGGCAGAAGATCCGACATGTGTAAGGGACTTACACTGCCGGATCTTAGGATGCAGTACCGCATCCGCCGCTGGGGGCATTTTGCGTCGAAATGCCGCCTCGGGTATGCAAATTAGCACTTACGGAGATCCACGAAGCTTTTCAGCTTCGTTTTTTCTCCGTAAGTATTAGTTTGCAAACGCAAAATTAGGGCTGCTTTTACAAAGTGTAAACTGTTTACACCTTGTAAAAACAGACCTTTCTTGCTAGTGACGCGATTTTTTTTTAATTTTAAATTTTTTTTTTGGCGCCGTATCTTTTTTTTTACCCGACGCAACTTTATTGTCCCGTCGCAATCCACAAAGCCCGACGTAACGTAATTTCGCGCTATGCACGTCGGGAAAATGACGTCACGAGCATGCGCAGTACGGCCGGCGCGGGAGCACGCCTCATTTAAATGGGAATCGCCCCCTGGAGAAGAGGAACGCCTTGCGCCGGCCGGATTTAAGTTACACCGCTCAAAATTTCTAGGTAAGTGCTTTGTGGATCGGGCACTTAGGTAGAAATTTTGCGGCGGTGTAACTTAAATAGGAAAAATTACGTTACGCCCGCTGGCTGAGGATTTGGCCCACAATAAGTAAAGCTAAATAAAGAGCAAGATATAAATCTTTCATAAGTAAGCCTGCGCCGTCCTAATAATTTATATTCCGATTTTTCCCATAAGCTGGCTCTGTAATTCCCATTCTACTCAGAGAAAGAGCTTTTCAGGAAACGTAAGAGGCAGATGAATATCTGTGCAGGATGTCACTGGGGTGCGTGATGCTTCTTAGGTTAGAAAGTAAATGAGGTGAAGCAGCTTTTATTAGATCTCCCAGAGACGGGGACATCGCACGCTCGCACGCTGTTATCATGGATGAGGGGACTCCAGACTTCTGTGCCAGATCCGCGTCTTCCCAAACCAACAAATATTGAGTGCGTCTGCCGCGTGACGGCGGTGTAAGGATTCCTTTGGCTGCACATGCGCAGCAATTTTGTAGGTGCTAAATGAACATAGTGGGCCAGATTTACATAGAGATACGACGGTGTATCTCCTGATACGCCGTCGTATCTCTGAGTTTCGTTGGTCGTATCTATGCAACGGATTCATAGAATCAGTTACGCATAGATATGCCTAAGATCCGACAGGTGTAACTGTGTTTACCCCCGTCGGATCTTAGGCTGCAATTCCAGGCCGGCCGCTAGGTGGCGTTTCGGTTTACTTACACAACGAATATACAAATGAGGAGATACGCAGATTCAGAAACGATCGACCGCCCGGCGCTTTTTTTTTACGTCGTTTGCGTTCGGCTTTTTCCGGCGGATAGTTACCCCTGAGTCTATGAGGCGCAGCCAATGTTAAGTATGGCCGTCGTTCCCGCGTTGCGATTTAAAACATTTACGTCGTTTGCGTAACTCGTCCGTGAATGGGGCTGGACGCCATTTACGTTCACGTCGAAACCAATGACGTCCTTGCGACGTCATTTAGCGCAATGCACGCTGGGTAAATTTGCGGACGGCGCATGCGCTATTCGATCGGCGTGGGAACGCACCTAATTTGAATAGTACACTCCCCCTAGCCGCGGAATTTGAATTCCGCCGGGGGATTAACGATACGCCGCCGCAAGTTTTGAGGTAAGTGCTTTGTGAATTACCCACTTGCCTCAAAAACTTGCGGCGACGGATCTTAAATCAGATAGGTTACGCAGATCTAAAGATCCGCTAACCTATGTGAATCTGGCCCATAGAGATGAATATGCCGGAGATATTATGGGCCAGATCCACAAAGAACTTACGCCGGCGTATCTATTGATACGCTGCGTAAGTTCTACGATGCACCGTCGTATTTTTGTTTTGTATCCACAAAACAAGATATCACTGAATGTGGGCTCGATCCGACTGGCGTACGTCTTAGTACTCCGTCGGATCTTAGGTGCATATTTACGCTGGCCGCTAGGTGTCGCTTCCGTTGATTTCCGCGTAGAGTATGCAAATTAGCTAGATACGCCGATCCTCAAACGTACGTCCGCCCGGCGCATTTTTTTTACGTCGTATACGTAAGTTTTTTTTCGGCGTAACGTTACCCCTGGGTCTATGAGGCGTACGCAATGTTAAGTATGGACATCGAGACAGCGTCAAATTTTCCGTCGTGTATGTCGTTTGCGTAAAACGTTCGCGAATAAGGCTTTGCGTAAATTACGTTCACGTCGAAAGCATCGACTATTTGCGACGTGATTTCGAGCATGCGCACTGGGATACCCCCAAGGACGGCGCATGCGCCGTTCAAAGAAAAAAGGTCATTTACGTGGGGTCAAGATGAATTAACATAAAACACGCCCACATCTTAGTCATTTGAATTGCGCACCCTTACGCCGACACATTTACACTACGCCGCCGTAACTTACGGCGCAAATTCTTAATGGATATGCAAACTACGCTCTAAGTTACGGCAGCGTAGTGTATCTGAGATACGCTACGCCTGCCTAAAGATAGGCAGATCTTTGTGGATCTGGCCCTTTATATCCGGGCGCCAGTTTGCTGGACGATCTTTAGGCTGCATTCACTCCTGAGCGTTGGTCGTTCGGTCGTTTTTTCGGGCGTTTTTTTCGGGCGTTTTGTCGCGCGTATTCATGCTTTTTTGCGTGTTTGCATACAGCGTCGTCCAACGTTTTTGTCCTTCGACGTTTTTTATTTTAGCCAACAGGAAAAATGATCATCTTTTCATCACTTGTTGCTATGTTGGTAGATATTTTTAATCTTCTGCCTGGGTGAAATGTTCTATTGATTAAAGCGACGAAACGCACGTAGAAAATGCTCGTTGTCGCGCTAGTCGCTTGAATCGAGCGTTTCCATTACTTTCTAGGGGAAATAGAAACGCTCAAATACGCCCAAACCGCCCGATACGCGCGACAATAAAGGGTCCGGAACTTGTTTGAGCTTGAGGCGTTCGGCGTCAGGCGTATTGGCGTGCAGATGTGAACCATCTCCATAGGGGATAATGTATTTTTTCCCCTCTAGCGTCTTTGAGCGTCGCGCTTCAGGCGACAAAACGCTCAGGTGTGAAAGCAGCCTTACCATAGGTGTGCACAGCCGAATGCATTAGGGTGTGCACCCCAAAGCTCAAACACACACTACCAATCACTCACGCTGTTAATTCAGAATGGGAAGGGGCCAGTAAATTACATATTTATTGGCCCCTTCCCTTATTCACCCTGAAACATCCCCGCAGCAACAGCAGGCAAGAGAGGAGATTAGAGAAGTCAGAACTGCTGTGGGGGGAAGGGCTAGGGCAGTAGGGGGAATCTGTGCTGCACAGGGTGATTAGGGTGTGCCTGGGCACACCTGGCACACCCTGTGCGCACGCCTATGAGCCTTACTATTATTGCAGAGTCTTGTGTAGCACCCCGGGGCCCTGGTAGCTCATGTTTATATCTGCAGCTTACAGTAAGACTTGTATTCTGGTTCTAATAAACAGTCCATGTTCAGCAGACAAACAAGTGTAGCGCTACCCCCTCAGGAGCCGCTGGTTGTTGTTGGGATCGGCATATTAAGTTACCTCTCAGTGTTGTCTAGGGGTGAAGTTGATGAGTAGAGTAGTGAGCGAATGTCCAGTCAATCAAAGAAGGTTTACAAATGCTTTATTTTCGGGCCCAACATGGCCAACATCAACATGAGATAGGGAGAAAAGGTTGATGAAGCGATAGAGAACTTTGCGGTATCAGGCCTGGATATGAAAGGAGCAATCCTGCTCTCAACAGCACAGTAGTAGTAGTAGTTACAGTTCGTCGCCACTCCAGCCAGAGTGGGTGAAGCGCCCCCGGACAGACTCCTGCCACGAGCCTGGCAGCCGAAGTGTCACTTTAGATTGCTGGGAGGAACAGGCCTCTGCCACAGACCTGGCTCTAGGGACCTCTGCCACAGACCCGGCTCTAGGGACCTCTGCCACAGACCCGGCTCTAGGAACCTCTGCCACAGACCCGGCTCTAAGGACCTCTGCCACAGACCCGGCTCTAGGGACCTCTGCCACAGACCCGGCTCTAGGGACCTCTGCCACAGACCCGGCTCTAGGGACCTCTGCCACAGACCCGGCTCTAAGGACCTCTGCCACAGACCCGGCTCTAGGGACCTCTGCCACAGACCCGGCTCTAGGGACCTCTGCCACAGACCCGGCTCTAGGGACCTCTGCCACAGACCCGGCTCTAGGGACCTCTGCCACAGACCCGGCTCTAGGGACCTCTGCCACAGGCCCGGCTCTAGGGACCTCTGCCACAGACCCGGCTCTAGGGACCTCTGCCACAGACCCGGCTCTAGGGACCTCTGCCACAGGCCTAGTACTTGAATGAGCTGAACAAATTAAGCAAATCCTCCCAGTAGATTAAGTCAGGGGGTCACCGGGTGACAGTTGAAGTGTACCTGTCAATGTCCCGGTCACCAGATCCCCGATGGTTCGTTCAAGCCCTGTTGGACAACCTGCCTCCGGGTTCTCCTCAAGCCGACCCCCCCCCCATCAAACGGCACCCAGCCTGGGATCTCCTCAGTAGAGCTGGGGACCCAGTAAGTCACTGGGGCCCCTTTCAGCAACATGGAGCTCCGCGGAACCCTGCTTGGCACAAATGGATATCAGGGGGGACTCTGCTGGGCACACATGGATGTAAGGGGGGCTCTTCTGGGTACACATTGATGTAAGGGGGACTCTGCTGGGCACGCATGGAAATTTGGGGAACTCTAGTGGGCACACATGGATAGGGGACTCTGCTGGGCACACATAAATGTAGGGGGGACTCTGCTGGGCACACATGGATGTAGGGGGGGACTCTGCTGGGCACACATAAATGTAGGGGGGGACTCTGCTGGGCACACATGGATGTAAGGAGGGCTCTGGGCACACATGGATGTAGGGGGACTCTGCTGGGCACACGTGGATGTAAGGGGGGCTCTGCTGGGCACACATGGATGTAGGGGGGACTCTGCTGGGCACACATGGATGTAAGGGGGGCTCTGCTGGGCACACATGGATGTAAGGGGGACTCTGCTGGGCACAAATGGATATATGGAGGAACTCTAGTGGGCACACATTGATGTACAGGGGGCTCTGCTGCGCACACATTGATGTAAGGGGGGACTCTGCTGGGCACACATGGATGTAGGGGGGACTCTGCTGGGCACACATGGATATATGGAGGAACTCTAGTGGGCACACATTGATGTACAGGGGGCTCTGCTGCTCACACATAGATGTAAGGGGGGGGGCTCTGCTGGGCACACATGGATGTACAGGGGGCTCTGCTGCGCACACATAGATGTACGGGGGGCTCTGCTGAGCACACATTGATGTAAGGGGGGCTCTGCTGTGCACACATAGATGTACGGGGGGCTCTGCTGCGCACACATGGATGTACGGGGGGCTCTGCTGCGCACACATAGATGTACGGGGGGCTCTGCTGCGCACACATTAATGTACGGGGGGCTCTGCTGCGCACACATAGATGTAAGGGGGGCTCTGCTGTGCACACATTGATGTAAGGGGGGCTCTGCTGCGCACACATTGATGTACGGGGGGCTACTGGGCACACATGGATGTAGGGGGGACACTGTGGGCACACATGGATGTAAAGAGGGGACTCTGCTGGACACTCATAGATGTAAAGAGGGCTCTGTTGGGAACACATGGATGTAAGGGGGGCTCTGCTGGGCACGCATGGAATTTTGGGGAACTCTAGTGGGCACACATGGATAGGGGGGCTCTGCTGGGCACACATGGATATATGGAGGAACTCTAGTGGGCACACATTGATGTACGGGGGGCTCTGCTGTGCACACATTGATGTAAGGGGGGGGCTCTGCTGCGCACACATGGATGTACGGGGGGCTCTGCTGGGCACACATGGATGTACGGGGGGCTCTGCTGTGCACACATGGATGTACGGGGGGCTCTGCTGTGCACACATGGATATATGGAGGAACTCTAGTGGGCACACATTGATGTACGGGGGGCTCTGCTGCGCACACATTGATGTAAGGGGGGCTCTGCTGGGCACACATGGATGTAAGGGGGGCTCTGCTGGGCACACATGGATGTACGGGGGGCTCTGCTTGGCACACATGGATGTACGGGGGGCTCTGCTGGGCACACTTGACCAGTCCCAGAGCAGGTTGATGGAGCAATGACATGGCCAGCTTGGCCCGGACATGTTTCCAATCTATAAAAGGAAGAGATCGGGTCGGGGGGGGGGGGGGGGGGGGGGGGGGGTGGTGGTGGAAGGAGAGAACAATCTGCTGATCCAGTCTCCAATCCCTTTATTGGGAATCTCATCTTAATGCTCCTCTTGGAAACGTGAAATATTTTGTCGCGGCAGAACTAATAACACGCGGCGCTCCTCACAAGCAACGATCTGGCGGCTTATTTCAGGTTCCCAGGGAGTAACTCGTAGCGTCTTTCGCAGAAATCATATTTTAGCAGGCGGAGGTGTGAAGCGTAAGCGGCGTTGGGAATAAATCGTAAATGGCGGCCTCGCGGCGGAGGAATGCGGAATCGTTCCCTGAGCCGACATCCACAAACTCGGCAAATCGGCGCAGTCAGCTCGTTTTCGCATTGATGGATCTGCGGATAGAAGAGGAACGGAGGCGTCACAGTTAAAGCGGAACTCCGGACAGACGCATGAAGTTGGGCAGTGAAAGAAGCAGCAGACTGATGTCAGTCTGCTCTCCCCTCCTATCAGCATGCTGCTTGCACCAGCAGCAAAACTGATTGGCTCCTTGTGCTGTTTCTCCCTCCTGCAGTCTGAGCTCTGCAGTACAGGGGCTACCAATTCAAATTCAGCTGAAGACTAACAGGGTCTGTAACACAGAGAGTGCAGGGGTCAGAAGTGTGTAACGCAGGGGTCTGTAACACAGAGAGTGCAGGGGTCAGGAGTGTGTAACGCAGGGGTCAGGGGTCTGTAACACAGAGAGTGCAGGGGTCATGGGTGCGTAACACAGGGGTCAGAGGCCTGTTACCCACAGAATGCCGGGGTCAGAAATGTGTAATGCAGGGGTCAGGGGTCTGTAACACAGAGAGCGCAGGGGTCAGGATTGTGTAACGCAGGGGTCAGGGGCCTGTTACCCAGAGAATGCAGGGGTCAGGACTGGGTAACGGAGTCAGGGGACTCCAACACAGAGAGCGCAGGGGTCAGAGGTGCGTAACATAGGGATCTGTAACAAAGAAAGCACAGTGGTCAGAAGTGCGTAATGCAGGGGTCAGGGGACTGTAAGACAGAGAGCGCAGGGGTCAGGAGTACATAACACAGGGGTCAGGGGTCTATAACACAGAGAGTGCAGGGGTCAGGAGTGCGTAATGCAGGGGTCAGGGGTCTGTAACACAGAGAGCGCAGGGGTCAAGAGCGTGTAACGCAGGGGTCAGGGGTCTGTAACACAGAGAGCGCAGGGGTCAGGAGTGCATAACACAGGGGTCTGTAACACAGAGAGTGCAGGGGTCAGGAGTGTGTAATGCACGGGTCGGTGTCTGTAACACAGAGAACGCAGGGGTCAGGGGTCTGTAACACAGAGAGCGCAGGGGTCAGGGGTCTGTAACACAGAGAGCGCAGGGGTCAGGAGTGCGTAATGCAGGGGTCGGTGTCTGTAACACAGAGAGCAGGGGTCAAGAATGCATAACGCAGGGGTCAGAGGCCAGTGACCTGGGGTCAGGAGTGAGTAATGCAGCAAGTGCAGGGGTCAGGGGTCTGTAACGCAGAGAGCGCAGGAGTCAGGCAGGGCCCTGACAAGGGGGTGGGCAGGAGGGACGACTGCCCTGGGCACAGGGATTTGGGATTTTGTGGGGTTGTCCTAGAGTAGGTGTTTTGAAAAGGGGGATTTGTACTAGGAGAATGGATTTCTGTTAGGAAGGGGGGTTTAGGGGGGAGGATTTGTGCTAGTATGCATTATTAAACCAATTTGTGCTAGGAGGGGGAGGGAGAGGATTTTTACTGATACATAATGCTTATACATTTTTTCGGGGGTTCGCCGTTTGGCATCTTCGCCCCGGGATGACCTTGCCCCAGTAGGGGTCAGGAGTGTGTAACACAGAGAGTGCAGGGGTCAGGAGTGTGTAACGCAGAGAGTGCAGGGGTCAGGAGTGCGAAATGCGTGGGTCTGTAAACAGGTAAAATAAAATCAGCAAGCCAAAATCCCCCCCAGTAAAAATCTCCCCCAGCACAGTTTACCCTCTCTAGTATAGCTCTCTGCTTCACCCCAGTACAGATTTCCCTCCCCACCAATACCACCCCCCCGCATAGATTACCCTCCCCTCCCCAATACCCCCCCCCCCCAGTACAGATTTCCCTCCCCACCAATACCACCCCCCCAGTATAGATTACCCTTAACCTCACCAATTCCACACCCCCAATACAGATTACTCTCCCCTCACCAATACCCCCCCCCACTACAGATTACCCTCAACCTCACCAATTCCACACCCCCAATACAGATTACCCTCCCCTCACCAATACCCCCCCCCCAGTACAGATTACCCTCCCCTCACCAATACCAGCCATCCAGTACAAATTACCCTCCCCTCACCAATACCACCCCCAGTACAGATTAGCGTCCCCTCACCAATTCCACCCCCCAGTACAGTATACCCTCCCCTCCCCAATACCCCCCCCCAGTACAGATTTACCTCCCCCACCAATACCACCCAGTACAGATTACCCTCCCCTCACCAATTCCACCCCCCAGTCCAGATTACCCTCCCCTCACCAATTCCACCCCCCAGTCCAGATTACCCTCCCCTCCCCAGTACACCCCCAAGTACAGATTACCTTCTCCTCACCTATACCACCCCCTCCAGTACAGATTATCCTCCCATCCACAATACCCCCCAGTACAGATTACCCTCCTCTCACCAATTCCACCCCCCAGTACAGAGTACCCTCCCCAATACCCCCCCCCCCCGTACAGAATACCCTCCCCTCACCAATACCACCCATCCAGTACAAATTCCCCTCCCCTCACCAATTCCACCCCGCCAGTACAGATTACCCTCCCCAATACCTCCACCCCCCCACAGTACAGATTACCCTCCCCTCACCAATACCACACATCCAGTACAAATTACCTTCCCCTCACCAATACCACCCCCCCCCCAGTACAGATTACCCTCCCTTCACCAATACCACCCCCCCCCCCCCATACAGATTTACTTCCACCCAAGTACAGATCTTCCTTTCTTGCCCCCCATAACAGATTTCCACCCCAAGCACAGATCTCCACTTCACCAGTACAGCCCCCTCCCCCCCAGTACAAATCTCCCTCCTCCATGAAATTCATGTAGCAGCTCAGGCATTTCAGAGTAAGGGGAAGTCATGCCTCCGGAGCCGAGAAGGAGCCTCCCCCTCCCTGTTAACTGCCACTTGTTTGTGTCTGGAATCTGACAGGCAGCAGGGGTGCAGCTGTAGTGGTTTGGATGCGCAGCAACTCTCTGTGTTGCTTTAGCACCACAGAAACTCTGGACATAGGGTTTGGACCCCCCTATCCCCCCCTTATCTACGCCCCTGAGTTCATGTATAGAATTGAAAATGACCTTCAAGTTTAGCCTATTCATTTCATTGGCACCCCAACACACCTCTGAAGTAGTGACATACTTCCATGCGCTAATATGATGTGCTGCGGACGAAAACAATGGCGCACGTCGTCCCCTTTTTTTTTGTCTGTTTTGGTGCATTAGCCTCCCATTCCTTTGAATCGGCTGCCATAACACAAAACACATTCCGTAATGCAACGCCGCGGGACGGACAAATCTCTTCTTAGTGCGAGGAAAGCGCTTAGCTGCATTTTTTTTCTTTAATGTCCTTCCAAAGCAAACACGGCCGTCGTGATATTTTTGCATCTGTTCCCTAAATCCTGTGGCCCAGATTCACGTAGGAGAGCGCATCTTTGTGCGGGCGTAACGTATCCTATTAACGTTACGCTTTCCGCAACTTTGTCAGGCAAGTGCAGTATTCACAAAGCAAAGTTGCGCCGGCGTAGCGCAAATAGGCCGGCGTAAGCCCGCCTAATTCAAATGTGGAAGATGTGGGCGTGTGTTATGTAAATTTAATGTGACCCCTCGTAAATGACGCTTTTTACGAACGGCGCGAATGCGCCGTCCGTGAAAGTATCCCAGTGCGCATGCTCCAAATTAACCCGCAAGAAGCCAATGCTTTCGACGTGAACGTAAATGACGCCCAGCCCTATTCGCGAGCGACTTACGCAAACGACGTAAAACGTGAAAAATTTGACGCGGGAACGACGTCCATACCTAACATTGGTATGCCTCATAGAGCAGGGGTAACTTTACGCCGGAAAAAGCCTAACGTAAACGGCGTA